>NC_062524.1:13673474-13715974 GCF_022655615.1 Tachysurus fulvidraco | reverse complement strand
AGGACATCAGCTTTATTAAAAAGATGGGTATGATTTGGGTATCATATAACTGTATAATGCAGCCTAGGGTGTGTTATTCCAGTGACACCACAGAAATCACTGCTAATGAGTACAATGTCTAATTTATAAATGAACATTCATTTTTATTTATGTCACACATTTTTATGGTTGTTACACTGTGGTTTATGGTTAGATTTAATGATGTGAAACGTCAGAGAGACAAGTTCCTGTTCTCACTCATGTTATACAGAAATAATCCACATGACCAGTCAGGTTTGAGAATTCACTCATACTGGGGTATAAAAAGCATTATTGGACTCATGGTGTAGGACATAAGTGATATCATATCCTATTCTATATTCTATACATATTTAAATCATAGTCTACTTGTTGGCTCGTAGAATTTCCATTTGATAGATTATGTAAATGTTTTTTGATGTTTTGTAAATTGTTTAGTAAATAATTTTTAAATTTCTACAATGTTTCAGAGCTTTCATTTGGACTAGCTTCATCGTAACTTGGGCACATTGCTGTCTGTGAACATCTCATCCCTGAGAAGATTGTGTGAGGTTTGTAGAAACTGAGAGGTGTGTTTTCACTAAGTTTGGGTTCATTGTGTCTCTAACTGCTGTAAGGCTAGTTTCATATTGAGATATTCATAAATTTCTCCTCAGCAGAAAATAAACAGCACAAAAAAACTATTTTAAATTCTAAGTGGTTGAATGTGGCATCAAAAGGAGAACCAGCTCCAGGCATTTAATCCAGTTAGCAAACGGTCTAAATTCAGGTCTAAATACATTGGAGCTACGACATATATCCCACTCACACAGAGCATTCAGACACACTGATTAACTAAAGATTTAACTGGGAAAGATTTATAATAATTTAAAATAATACATTTACATCTTTAGAGTAGGAGCTCAGGAGATGAGATAAATTTGGATTTTGGCTTGACAGTTAAAATCATTCAGAAGTTCTTAGTTTCTATGTTATTCTTGGTGGCTGCTAGTGTGTTACTAGGTGGTTGCTAAGGTATTGCAGATAGTTTTGTTCAACTCTTACCATTTTAATCCAGGAGATGGCTACGGTGTTGCTAAGTGGTTTCTATGATATTTTAGGTGATTACTATTGCAGTGCGGTTGGTTGCATTGGTGTCACTGGGTAGTTGCTAAAGTGTTCTAGGTTCTACTCTGTGGTTAATAGTGTGATATGTGTGTTAGCTAAGGTGGACCCAAATAATATTCCTTAGCAACCACCTAGCAAGAAACTGTGGTAACATTCTATCCAGCTGTGATTCATCCGACAACCAATGAGCACCATCTTGCAACTGCATAGCAGCCACATTGGAAAACATGGCAACACCATTTCTACTAGCAGAACCTTAGACATTACATGCAGCACTAGATGTGTTTCTGAATCATGTTTGGAAAGTTCATGTTCAGGGGTGGATCCAAAAGCAGGTTTGAGATACAGAGAGAACCCTAACCTTTACAACAGCAAACAGAAACAAACAAATAAGTAAACAAAACCTGGTATTTCAGGCACACCCCGTAAGTTAATCCTGACCTGGAGAGACAAATTTTTATTTTGTTTACATTTACATTTGTACCATTTAGCAGATGCCCTAATCCGGAGTGAGGCAAAGACGTGCTTCAGATAGAAACTATAGATAGAAGGCTCGATATAAGCTTTAGAAGTCTCTGTCAATAAATCCATCCTGACTGTGGTTCACTAGGTTAGGGACTCTGAGAACAGGGAAAAGTCTTGATACCTTCCTTGTAATCTGAGCGGTGGTGGGAGCAGTAGAGCAGTGTGAGCAGTGTTGGAGGATCAGAGGGAGTGTGGAGCAGTTGAGCTGTGGAGCAGTGGGAGCAGTGGTGCAGTGCTGGAGGATCAGGGGGATTGTGGAGCAGTGCTAGAGGACCAGAGGGATTGTGGAGCAGTTGAGTAGTGTGAGCAGTGCTGGAGGACCAGAGGGAGTGTGGAGCAGTGGAGCAGTGAGAAATGCTTCGAGGTAAGTGGGTCCTGGTCGGTTTTTTGCTTTGTAGGCAAGCATCAATGTTTTAAATATGGTACAGGACCAAGCGCAATGTTTTAAATATAGTACAGGACCAAGCACAGGATGGAGAATTTAGGAAGGTTAAAAACTAGCCTGCATTCTGTATGAGTCTAAGAGGTGGACAGCTTTCACTTCCTTATACACTGCCATGCATGAGGAATACATTACTTACTAAAACACTGTGTCATTATTGTAGGTTTATTAAGAATTGTGATGTAAATCAGGTAAAACTGGGGCTTGAACTCCCAATCTTCTGATTAGTCACTGATTCTATACAAATGTACCAAATGGAGATGTTACACTCAAGTTGTGTATGAATATACATGTAAAACACTGTATATGTGTTGAGCCAGAACTGGATTAAATGTACATGCGGTCCTGGGGTCATGTGGTGTCTGTGTGTCTGGTGTCTCTGTGTGTTTGGTGTCTCTGTGTGTCTGCTGTCTTTGTATCGAGTGTATCTGTGTGTCTGGTGTCTCTGTGTGTCTCTCTGTGTCTGGTGTCTCTCTGTGTCTAGTGTCTCTCGTCTGGTGTCTCTCGCCTGGTGTCTCTGTGTGTCTGGTGTCTCTCATCTGGGCCCGTATCCCTAAAGATTCTGAGAATCCTCTCAGAGAGCTCCTAACTTAACCTAAAAATTCCTTGCCAGGAGTTTTAGCTTAGAAGTGATTCCAGAACATTTTCAGTGAACTCTGAGCAAGGAATGGATGGAAAATCCTATCTTAGTGAGGAGGTGTGGTTGACCCCGTTGCTAGGTATGACTAATCATTTCAAAAGCCGTGATTGGTTGATCCTACAAGTTTGATGAAAATGAACTTTTGGTGATAATGAGCAAAGGATGTACCCTCAAATCAATAAACATAATTATACACTCTAATCTTATGCAGACTGTAATTGTAAATAATATTTCACATTCAAGAAAATATCTGGAAAATGAATAGTAAGCTGTAGGGGTTATAGCCTAACATTAGAATCTAAAATATGTGAAAACTTAAGCTCTTACACCCTGTTCAAATAATGATTCGTGTCTTATTTGCTCATATTAATATCCTAGCTGGCATATTTTGTACTTTCACTCCCATATGGACCCCATTGAAAACAAGATGACCTATCTCAAGGGGCTGTCCTTAATGAAGTAGAAATTACAACGTTACAACTCACTGTGGTCTTAACTAGGGTAACACGGCTCAGCTTTTATCAATGTCTGTGATTACTTTCTTCTCCGGTGTAATAGCGTTGTGGCGTCGAGTTGGTGAAGTAATTGCATCTCTAAGGAGATCCACCACAAACATGATTCCTGCACGATCCAATCTGTAGCGTCTCAATAATTCCCTGTCATCCAGTGTTTGCAGGACATCTCTCCTGCCTCCTCTGTTGGCCATTTTGTGCAGCTGCTTAGGGGAACTCCTAAGCCACTAAAAGTCCTCTTCCCTGCTCTTAGCAGATCTCACCTTAGGAGCCCTTTTAAGCGCTAGGAATCTTGAGGAATAGCTTTTATATTAACTGGGATTTTCGTGTCACTTTTAGGGGAAATTCTAAGAAAACGTCATGACTCTGAGAATTTTCTTAGAATTTGGCCGCTAGGAGCCACTTTTTGCACAAAATTTCTTTAGGGATACGGGCCCTGGTGTATCTGTGTGTCTGGTGTCTCTGTGTGTCTAGTGTATCTGTGTCTGCTGTCTCTGTGTGTCTGGTGTCACTGTGTGTCTGCATCTGGTGTCTCTGTGTGTTTGGTGTCTCTGTGTGTCTGGTGTCTCTCATCCGGTGTCTCTGTGTATCTGGTGTCTCTGTGTCTGGTGTCTCTCATCTGGTGTCTCTGTGTGTCTGGTGTCTCCCATCTGGTGTGTCTGGTGTGTCATGGGACTGGTGTCTGGTGTCTCTGTGTGTCTGGTGTGTCTGCGTGTAGTGTGTCTGTGTGTCTCTGTGTCTGGTGTGTCGTTGTGTCTGCTGTCTCTGTATCGAAGGTCTCTGTGTGTCTGGTGTCTGTGTGTCTGGTGTCTCTCATCTGATGTCTCTCTGTGTATGGTGTCTGTGTGTCATGTGTCTGGTGTGTCTGTGTGTCTCATAGATGTAGATCAGGGGTGTCAAATAATTATATTTGGCCCGCGAGATCATATCAAATGTGCATTACAGCTGGCTAGCCGCATGCTCCGCTAATACTACAAATCCCAGAATGCCTTGCCACTGAATTGACGCGTGGCAAAAGTATTGCGGGAAAGGAATAAATAAAAGATTCAACAGTCTTTGGCACCTCAACTATCTAACTTTCACATTATGTTCCTCTCACATTTGTGATTTGCTTCCACCTGCAAATTGCTTTGTGTATCATATTTAATAAACCAATACAATTTAAATGTTTAAATTAACATGTATAGTCACACCATTGTAGCAGTGTTGCATGCAGTAGGCTATAAGGTAAGGTAATATATATGTGTGTGTGTATATTTATATATATATATATATATATATATATATATATATATATATATATATACATACACACACACACACACCATTGTAGCAGTGTTGCATGCAGTAGGCTATAAGGTAAGTAGTGATTGTTCATTTGAAGTTTACTCAAGTGGAAGAATGTAACTAATAAACTTACACCTACTAGCACATGCATTATATTAAAAAGTAGATTATCTTAATATCAAAACCTTAAATTTTCTCTGGACTTAATGATAAATACATGTCTGACCTTTGGAATGAACCAAAAAACCTAGAAATCGTATTCATGACGATTTATGGTGATTTTATTTCTTTACCTACATTGATGCTAATGCATTAACAAGAGGGGGTCCCCCGTACCAAGATGGCGACTCAATTGACGCATTCGTTCCAATGTACTGCCGTATACATGGCGACATCTAAGGTATAGATAACGAACAGCAAGCGCCCCTCATTCTGTTGACAGTCGTTAACACCCATGCTACAGTCACATCTTCTCTCATCATCACTCTAAATCACCCTCCACAAAAATGTTCAAACAAAAGATGGACAATAGGAGCTTTCAAGGCAGGTGGGAGGCAGATTATCTGTTCACGAATATAAAGGACAGACCTGTTTGTCTTGTGTGCTAACGGAGCTAACGTGTCTGTAACGAAAGAGTATAACATAAGAAGACGACACTATGAAACGAAACATTATGAGAAGTATAAGGACCTGGACGTAAAGCAGAAGCTCCAGAAGGCGGAGGAGATGAAAAAAAAAATCTGGTTTCCCGGCAGACTATGTTCATGAAAACAAAATCAAAAAGTGAAGCTGCTGTAAAGGCTGTAAAGCTTTATTGTGGCAGCAGAGTGCAAAATCTGCCCGGCCCTTTAATGAGGGAGAGTTTGTCAAAAAGTGTATGGTCAAAGTTTGCGACATCGTGTGCCCATATAAAGGCAAGAATCAATGTGATCAATGTGCAGAGTAAATCAGAATGTAGAAAACTGAGTTTGAATATATGTTTTCTTTATGCACTTTTTCTACTCCAAGGCATCAACTGTTAATAGTCGAAAAGTTGGATTTCATTGGATGAAATTATTATTTTTGGTTGTTTTGTTGTTGGTTTTGAAAAAGATCCACTTCAAAAAGAAACTTAAAATGATACAATGAGAGACATAATTTATTTAAATAAGAAATGAACACCACTGATGTGTCTTTTATTTCAAATTTAATTTCTTATGTGTTTGTAATATCAAGCTCTGGTTGTTCCAAATCCTGTGTTCAAGTAAAACTAAAGTTTGTTTCCATATGGAAAAGGTTGAACATTACATATCAGTTGCAGTTAATTTTTCAATAAATATTTAGTTTGGCCCGTGACTTTATCTGTTTTATATTTTGGCCCACTGTGAATTTGAGTTTAGCACCCCTGATGTAGATGATTATATAGACTTACTAGGTTCATGTATGCAGTCACTCACATGAGGACTTCAGGGGGCAGCACGGAGAGACATGTAACGCTCAGCTGGGCTTTAAACGAAGAAGACGTGCTGTTCAATCGGTTTATCGCTATCGAGGCGAGCGAATCAGCGAGCTGGTTGTTGCCATATCCGCCTTTTCCTTTGCGGGTGTGTTTATGTAGCTTTTAGACGATGTTTTATTCCGCCGTCGCACTGTGTTTTAACTGTAACTCTACATACAGACTGTAGGAGTTTGTGCTGCTGGATTTTAGCACGTTTTGTGTTGTTACACTGCGATATTTAAGGAACCGATTTTACGTGGATTTTCACACAAAGACTTGGCAACCTGGACGTGTTAAAGTGAGCGTTTGTGTTCAAGAGCGCGCGTGCGTGTGTAAGTTTGTTGTTACTCAGTACTTTGTGTACAGATTGTTGTGTAGAAAATGTTCATGATGTGACATTAAACAGCCGGAGGTGTTGTTTACAGACGGGAACACACGCTGAACACGGGCTAGCTTAGACAGGCTAACGGCTAACAGGCTAACATGCTAACAGCTAACAGCTAGCTACAGAAACAGCGTTAGTTCTAACGGACGTGTCACAGAGCACGAGCTCATTATAGGCTGAAACCATTCACATGAAGTTAATGTAGCTTCAGGAGACAGAGTTCATGTTTAAATACAAGTGATTTAATGTGAAACCAACAACATTCAGGTGAAAAAAGTACAAATGATTCAAGGGGAGGAAAAAACACTACACACCTTTTACTGATGGGTCATGTGACCTTAGTGAGAAGGAACCAATCAAATTCAAGCTCGTGCTCAAACTTAAATTACCTGTAAACACGTGGTGAAACGTGTGAAGCATGGTGGTGGGAGCACGACACTGAGTGATACTGAATAGCTTCAGTACCAGTCTGTATGGCACCTTCAGGCGTCTCAGACAGATACATTTCACCTCCCAGCAGCGAAAACGACTCGAGACACAGATACGGAGTCAACGAAGGGATGACTTCAGAAGATGATGATCTCGGCTCGGAGCTAGGATCTGAACCCTGTGTAAAATCTGAGGAGTGTTCTGATGTGTGTACAGCAGATCCCCTCACTGTAGGAGCTTTATACAGGGAATAAAAGTGTAGAGTGTTGAGTACTGTATTAGTCCAGGGGTGTGTATACTAATGCAACCAGATTACTGTACAGGTGTGTCAACCTTTTATGTCCACTGTATACAAGGGCACGTCTTGGGTAAAGGTTTGTGATCTGTGCTGCGTTTTATTCACGGCAGGGATCACAGCAAATAAGTTGTTTTTTATTCTCTGATGTGCAGGTATGAAACGGCTGGAGAAACAAAACTAGGCCTCTTGATGTCACTGTAGTTCCTACATCCTCCACTGTATGCCTGAATATCGACAGCTGCCCTCCTCAAGGGTAATTAACCACCCGATGATACCTTTAACACACAATATTCCATCAGAAGCAGTTGATCCTTGTCGTGTGTCTGTCCTTCAGTTAATCGTCTGTGTAACTGAAGGCTTTTTTCTTGTGGATGTGGATCAGAGATATTAACTGTGAAACCCTTTGATCTCAGATTCTTACTAGCTCCTGTCATTGATGGCAGCTGTTACAAAGGTGATAGAAAGCATCGTAATCCTCGACGATGACGATGTGGAAGAACCTTCATCATCGTCATCTTCTTCCACATACCCTCGGACGTCAAAGCTCCCGCAGCCGCCACCCACACACATCCCCGAGTCTCCTTTCGCTTCTGCCAGGAAGGAGATCCATGTGCTGAAACTGGAGAACGAGAAGCTCTTTGGCGAGGTGTGTGTGTGTGTAACATAATATAGATGTTAAATACTGTATATACATGGCTAAGGTTGGCTAAGTTAATATTAAATCAAATCTTTTGGAATGGATTTGTTCCTGGACCACGGAGCTTTGCAGGACCTTAAATTCGAGACTTTATTTTCAGCTGGTGGTCTTCTCTGATGATCTAAAAAAAAAATAATTATCCACATGGTGAAGTGAATTGGATAAATTCATATCGATTCCTCAAATTCTGGATGGTGAATTATAAGTTTGTTGGAGCATTGCACATTTTCAACATTCTGTCCTCTTTTTCTTTCTAATCCTCCCTCTCATGAAAGTGTCTCTCTTTATTCTCGCTCAGTTTGTGGGTCACTGTGTCGAACACACGCGAGAGCACCCGCAGGTCTTGGACTTCCTGAGGACAAAATATTCCAAGTCCTCGCCTGACTTCCTATTGTCTGTGGAGTTCCGGAACGCCGTGGGTCGCTGTCTGACCCGAGCCCAGAACCAGCCTACCAAAACCTTTGTTTACATCAACGAGCTCTGTACCATACTGAAACAACACTCATCCAAACGGAGGGTCACTATTCAGTCACACAACACCAAAAAGCAGGAGAAAACCAAGAGCCGAGACCAGGAAGGAAATCCGAGTGCAGAGGTGAAAGATGACGCTGCCTCCAGGCAGACAGAAGTCGGGGAAGAGGAAAGAAAAAGTAAACGAGCCTCCAGGAGACAGGTAGAGGTTCATCTGCAGTCCCAGGCTCTGCGTGTGTGTGTGTGTGTCATTTTGATGCTTCTGATTTGAGAGAGCCTTGAAAATCTGTCTCTCTCTCTCTCTCTCACTCTCTCTCTGTCTCACAGATAGCATACCTGGAGAACTTGCTGAAGGTTCACAGTGATGAAATCAAACGGCTGCAGGAGAGAGATCTGAGTTTGGATGATCTGGAGAAGGAAGACTCGAGCTACATCCAGGAGCATAAACTCAAACGCAGAGTAAGTCTCAGGATCCTCTGGAGAAATTCTCATGTGGCCATAAAGCTGGTCCTTTATTTATATATATATATATAATATACTGTATATTGTGTGTGTATGTGTGTGTATATATATATATTTGTACTGTCACAACGCTGTCACTGTGTGGTTATTAAATCTATAAATATTAAACTATTGATCTACGTTGTATAAAATATATGACCACATGAACAAGATTTATTCTCTCTTTCCAGCCGAAAAAAACACTCAGCTTTGTGGTGCACTTTATTTTATTCAGTTTAAATCTAACCTGCAGATTAACTTCCAGTCAGAAAAAACAGCACTCTGTCTAATTGTGCCGTGACAGGCACTAACCAGAACACTAACCAGTTCACTTCATTTTTCATCCCGTAAAATCGGGTTCCCTTCAGTTTGAGCTCATGATGGAGGAATAAGATCCGTCTGTACAATGCACATCAGTTCTAATTAAAGAACTGGAGCTAGTGATTTGTCCACAAAGGCTTGATGTATTCTGTCTCCCCTTTTACCTCTGACTCTGTCAGCTGTCACGTTGTACACATTATTCAGTGAGTGAATGTAAGAGAAAAGAAACCTTTTGCATCACCGATCTCTGATCAGTTTATTATCCAGTGTTAGGAGCAGAGTTGAGGTGAAATTGTCTACACATTTACGTTGCATAAAAACTGTTCTTCCGTTACTGTAACCTCCTGCTGTAACTGAATTGCGGTTTCAGTTAATGAAGATCTACGATAAACTGTGTGAGCTGAAGAACTGTAGCACTCTCACGGGCAGAGTCATCGAGCAGAGGATTCGCTACAGTGGCACTCGATACCCAGAGCTCAACAAGAAGGTATCTACAGACCCTACAGTATGTTGCTGTTTTGTTCTCCGTACACTGAAGTAGTCTGAGTCAGTGTATAGAAAAGTCTGTGGGTGATCCATTATTTTATGTAACACACATGATGATAAAATGCCCAAATGTTCCACAGATGTTTCGCCAACCTGCAGGGAGTCCAAAGCTTGTCTGTCTGTAGTAAAGCCTACATCTCTCCTATCTCTGGCTTTGCCACGTTTTTCCTCTCACTTGCTTTAGATTGAGCGATTCCTAAACAACCCCGAGGTCCAGCAGAACCCTCCGGATTACAGGGACATCTTGCAGGTGGTGAAACGCGCCAACGAGCGCCACAAGCTGATGCTGAGCCGTAAGCAGGAGGCGCAGATTGCGCAGGATGCGTTCCGTGAGACGGGCAGCAGGCTGCAGGAGAGGCGCCACCTGGACATGGTCTACAACTTTGGCTCTCACCTGACTGATGCCTACAAACCCAGTAATCTATCATTGAGTTCATGTTTGATGCACAGTGAAACATACTTTTACTGGTTTTGTGTTTTACTCACAACTGTGCTGTTCCTGTTTGTTCTAGCCGCAGATCCTGCCCTCACCAATCACATGTTAGCCCAGAAGCTGCGCTCCAACAGAGAGGTGGCTCTCGGCTCCCTAGAGGAGGTCATCAACAAATACGCCCACATACAAGACGACACAGAGGAGGAGGAGAGGAGAAAACGTCTGGGGAAGGAGAAACAGAAAAAGGAGGTGAAAAGGGTTATCAATGGGATGGGAACAAGTGACCAGTTTCCAGGCTGGGCTTCTACTGTACACTAAAATAGCAGAAATACACCGAAAAGCATGAAGAAAGATCTGAGAGAAGAACCAAACTTTTACTTCTTTCACATTTTTAACTTCCCTGTAAATGGCTCGGCTGGACGAGACAAGATCTGATAGTTTGTGTTCTCCCTAAATAAAGCACTAACCCCGTTCTCTTTGGTACACAGAGCGAGCAGCAGGAGGCTGTGAAAACTGAGAACGGTGAGAGGAGTGGGGAGGAACATGAAAATGACCAGGAGGCAGAAGAGGATGAAGCAGAAGAAGAAGAAGAGGAGGAGGATGAGGAGGAGGATGAAGACGATGATTCTTCAGATCCTGATATTGAGGAGGAGATCCAGGCCAGTGCAGCACAAGTCAGACCAGGTGGGACAGTTTAGGGACAAAAAGTTGAGCCCTTTAATTAACATGTAGTCCTTACAGCACAGAAACCTGTCATTGTTTTGGGCCACACCTGAAGGTGTAGGTGTCGCTATACACAGCTCTGTTCCTGAGGCACTACAGCTCCACAGCTGCTACCTTTAATTTATTACAGCAGAATAAACCTACTTATTAATTTATGAACTATTTCAGATGAGGAAGACAATGAGGAAGAGGAGGAGGAGGAGCATCTGAGTATGATTGATGACATTGTGCAGCCCAGCAGTGAGGGCTCGTGTCTATCAGTTAAATCACCTGGCTGTGGAGATGCAGGAGAAAGTGCTGATGAGGTCCCACAGTCGGACAGCATGACACATGGCAGCACTACTACAGAAAAACATCCTAGTGACAGTTCCTCCTTGTCGTCAGTGAGCCACAGTAATTCAGGTGTCCTGAAACCTCCATCTGGAGATAACGAGCTTCTCGTTTCTAACAGCTGCTCCATAGCCGACTCCAACATCAGCCAAACCACGGAGATTCCCGAGATTCCTGATGACTGCATCAGCACCATATCCATTCTGCCTGAGGTCACTAATGAGACGTGTAACAACAAGAGGAAACGGGAATGTAAGGAGAACCACGTCGTCCAGAATGGCAACATCAGACGGAGCGAAATGAGGTACAGACTCCAGAGAAAAAGAAAAGCACTCACTTGGTAGCATTGGCTCTAAAGACATAAATTGAGTGAAAAAAATAAAACGGAGGTGAAGCCTTGAGTATTTCAAGGGAAAATACACACTTCTGTGGATGTACCATGTAGTGTAACGAAACTTAGTGTTTATGTTGTGTTTAGTGACCGTGACGTCTCTCCAGATGTGAAAGTGACCTGTAGCCCTGTGCTGGTGGACTCCACCCGGGCAGACACACCCACTCAGGATCTGGTCAGCAGCACTCGCTCTACACCACCTCCTAAAAAGCACAAGGTATGTGTGAGTGAGAGGCGTGTGCACGCGTGTGAGAGAGAGGGCGCGTGTAAGAGGGCACCCTCTCTCACGCGCGTGCGTGCCCTTTCTCTCTCGCGCGTGCATGTGAGAGAGAGGGGGCGAGCATGTGAGAGAGAGGGGGCGAGCATGTGAGAGAGAGGGCGAGCATGTGAGAGAGAGGGGGCGAGCATGTGAGAGAGAGGGGGCGAGCATGTGAGAGAGAGGGGGCGAGCATGTGAGAGAGAGGGGGCGAGCATGTGAGAGAGAGGGCGAGCATGTGAGAGAGAGAGGGCGAGCATGTGAGAGAGAGGGGGCGAGCATGTGAGAGAGAGGGGGCGAGCATGTGAGAGAGAGGGGGCGAGCATGTGAGAGAGAGGGGGCGAGCATGTGAGAGAGAGGGCGAGCATGTGAGAGAGAGGGGGCGAGCATGTGAGAGAGAGGGGGCGAGCATGTGAGAGAGAGGGGGCGAGCATGTGAGAGAGGGGGCGAGCATGTGAGAGAGGGGGCGAGCATGTGAGAGAGAGGGCGAGCATGTGAGAGAGAGGGGGCGAGCATGTGAGAGAGAGGGGGCGAGCATGTGAGAGAGAGGGCGAGCATGTGAGAGAGAGGGCGAGCATGTGAGAGAGAGGGGGCGAGCATGTGAGAGAGAGGGGGCGAGCATGTGAGAGAGGGTTCGTGTGCGTGTGTGTGAGAGATTATGCGCAAATGTATATTACATGTATTTTCAGTTCCTGTTGTTCTTATCTCTGATAGTTGTGAAAGTAAGATGTGACTAAATAAATTTGTTCCATTTGGCAGGTGAATGTTGCCACCCAGTGTGACCCAGATGAGGTGATCATTCTCTCTGATTCAGACTGAACTGACTGCACTGCTGTGGAAATTTCTCTTTTCCATAAACCTCATTGCTTCAAATCTACAGGTGCTCATCCACGTTCTGGTCCACATCCACTTCTGTGTGTCAGATGGCATTTTGAAGTGAAAAATCAGGCTGACTAAAAAACTCTTTTGTATTACGTCATATTGTTGCTACACAGTTACCTTTTAAACGAACACCGCTAGCTGCACTGGCCGTCTGGCTCAGCTATACAATTTCAGGGTATCTTAATGGTTTTTTTTCCATTGTAATGTTCTATAGTATTTGAATATTCATTTTTTGAAATATGATAAAAGTTTGGTCTTTATACCTGTGTAATTAAAGTTAATTAAACAACAAAGGCCTAATTTATTTTTCTGTTGAGTTCCCTTACAAACTCAATAAAAACCTATTTTTGTGTACATTTAGTAGGGTGTTTTTTAAAATACAACACACAGGCACTTCATGAGCATCACAACCTGCTATGAAAATGATCAGCAGGTCAGTCACGTGTCTACCATCAAAAGTAACCTGTGATTATGTATGGGGAAAATGATGTACAGTATTGTTCAAAATAATATCAGTACAATGTGACTAACCAGAATAATCCAGGTTTTTAGTATATTTTTATTGCTACATGGCAAACAAGTTACCAGTAGATTCTCCAGAAAACAAACAAGACCCAGCATTCATGATATGCATGCTCTTAAGGCTGTGCAATTGGGCAATACAAATAGAGCTGCTGAAAACCCAAAATTCCAACCTGCATCACCTCCTAAACACACCATCCACAATACTCTCCACCTCACAAGACCACGTTCACCATCATATCTTCATCTGGATTTTATTGGATTTCAGTAGTTATCTGGAAGTGGAATGTTTTTACTCTCGTTTCTTCTTGTGCTCCTCAATGGTTCGTGTGTGATTTATATAAATGATTGAAACTCTGTAGGGTTGAAAAACTGGGGTAAGTTTAAGTTTCTTAATTTTTGGTCAGTATTTTATTTGGCCAAGCTAATTTATTAACTTTTAAAACTGGTTTCTTTGAACTTTCATGGTTTAGTTTTTTATTAAAGCAGAAAATCTTTGACACACAGTCCTTCAGATTTGTCATCTGGGTGTTTCGCATATTTTTCAATTTCGAAGTCAGCAACACATACAGTGGCTTCAGACTGGGGTTTGGAAAGTCTTAAGAGTAATCATTGATAAAGATTCTACAAACTTTCTGGTGAAGATGAGTGGGTGATGAAGTGATGCACCCATCATGCCCAATCAGACATTGACATTCTTCACAATTATGCACTGGCGAGTACGCACACAAACGTGACTACGCCTACAAAATGGAGAACAGTGATGGAGCAAGTCAGTGCAGACCTCTGTAGTGAATTTGCAGCCATAACCCCGCAAAAGGTCAAAACAACAAATTTTGCTCTCTCTCTTCATTCTTCTCGTCCTCAGGACAAAAATGGCCATATCCTTCTAATGTTGTAGAGAAGAAAGCGACATGAGTGTGTGGCGGGAGCGGTGTGGTGTGTTAGGAGGTACGCGTGAGAGCCGTACAGCTTATCATACACAAACCCAAGTTTATCTATTTGGAACCAGTTTGACTACGCCACCTGGGAGGGTTAAACCCAGGAAATAGAAGTAAACCCCAGTGTTTGTTATCAGATCACAAGTTCGGTTCTCTTAAAATAAGTGTAGGCAAGAAACCTGGGCATCATAAAAAGTACAATGTTTATTAAATACTTACAGTTAAAAACTCCCTTAATATGCTCAATCTAAAAAGCCCTTAATAACGGCCCAAACCAACATTACAGAAACAACAAAAAGAAAGATGTCTTCACTTTAAAAAAAAAAAAAAAAAAAAAAAAAAAAAAAAGGTGCAGTGACGTACAAATACACAAATAAAGACGATCAAAGGAAAGAAATAATAAAAACAAACACTTTACGCAACTTCTAAACAGACAAAACAAAATATCACAATTAAATCCAGGGCTGGGGTTATCCACCGAGGCGATCACCAGGGTTAGTTATCCAACCGCACACACACACACACACACACACACAGTGAACTCAGAGAACGCACTCGTACACTTCAAGAATGTCGCACAGCACACGTTGGAATAGCACCACCACCAATAGGTCTTTCACCCGTGGGACCCCCCAACTCCTGAAAGAAATCAAAACCAAAATAAATACATATAAAACAGAATGAATGAAAAGCAAATAGAAGTCACGATTCAACGCAACCAAAAACTTTATAAAAAGTTTGCGGGAGACAGGACCCAAGAAGGGGCGGCCACGTCGTTCTGGCCGACCCAAAGAAATACCCGATCGTCCACCCCAAAGTAGACCAGAGCAGGTCAGTTAAAACTATCCCAGAAACCAGATGGTAGCAGCAGAAGTCCCTTTAAATAATTGTAGGCCAATATTAGGTCACTCGGCGCGCAGTGGAGGAAAAGGTCAACTGCAGTGGTAATAGCCAGGACGAAAACGAGAGGGAGAATCCTATAACAAATAGTACAAAAACAGAATTAATAGTAATTGCACAATTACATGCCGAAATTCCCCTTAGCAAAACCGACAACTTACCAAGTGCGGATAAAGGAGCTGACGAGGATCAATTCGCCGCTCACGATACGCAGCCCTCAAATAACCCGCTGTTAAACCGAAGTACAAGGACTGCACATTACTCACGCTACCCGACCCTCATTAAAGCTAGACATGATCTATAATGCAACTTCCTCATACCTGAAAGGTGGGCAGTAAACAGATCCGAACAGCATCCGACAGGGACACACACAGTGATGAAAAGACAGGCTAAGGGTGCAATAAACGAGCCATTAGTGCAACAAGTAAAGATAACTAAAAACGAATTAGCCAACGCTACATGCTAACCGCACAGACCTGAAATTGCTAGAGTAAACGAAAACGGGGAGGATACGGACGTGACGCATCCCAGGCTCAAAACCAACCCGCTCTAAATAGTGCCTACTCGACACTGATTGGTGGTCATGAGTGTCAATCACCACTCGTACCTCGTTCATACGGTCACAAATGAGTCACATTAGCAATGTGAGAGGAAAAGGACAGTTGAGTGTCCATGGTTATACCAAGGTTGCGCGCTGTGGCTGAAGGGGAGATCAGATCGTTGTGCAAGGATATAGCAAGGTCATGACCTGGGTATGAATCACCTGGGATGATCAGCAGTTCAGTTTTGCTAGGATTGAGCTTTAATTGATAAGCAGTCATCCATGATGATATTTCTGCCAGACATGCTGAGATCCGATCAGAAGCTGTGGTATCTGAGGGTGGGAAAGAGAAGATGTGTATCATCAGCATAGCAGTGGTAAGAGAACCCATATGAGGAAATAACTTCACTAAGAGAGTGAGTATACAGGGAGAAAAGAAGAGGACCAAGTACTGAGCCATGTGGGACACCAGTGGAGATTAAAGGCTTTTGTAAACCTTTGTAACTTTCACAAATGCAGTTTCTGTGCTATGATGAGGCCTGAAACCTGACTGAAACTCTTCAAAGATATAGTTCTCCTGTAAGGAGCTCAGTTGAACAGACACAAACTTTTCTAGTATTTTAGACATAAACGGAAGATGTGAGATAGGTCTGTAATCTGATAGTTCATTAGAATCTAAATTAAGTTCTTAATGAGTGGCCTAATAACTGCCAACTTGAAGGATTTAGGGATGTAACCTAAAGATAGCGAGTAGTTAATAATAATAATAAGAAGAAACTTACCAGCTTTATGTAACACTTCTGTCATTAATTTAGTTGGAATGGGGTCTAATACACATGTTGGTGATGTAGCTGTAGTAATAAGTTTATCTAACTCTTAATGTCAATACAAGTCAGTCATTAAATTAAAATGTACCTCTTGAACCCAGAAAAAAAGGAGCTCAATTCTGGTGTGACAAGTAAAACTTTCTCTGTAAGTGGATGTAAATGCTGAAGCAAACACCAGCAAGAAGGCGATGTGGCACACCACCACATGCTGTGACAGAAATGTTTTGTAGACAACAACAACTACATTTTGGTTACTGAAGGACTTTCAAAAGAGCCAAACTGTGATGTCTAAACAGTTGGATCAGTTGCATCTCCAAAACAGCAGGTCTTCGGTGGTGGTGATCCCGGTGCTCCAAGAAAGGACAAACGTGAACCAGCACCCAAGGCTCACTGATGTACCTGGTTAGCAAAGGCTACACTGTCTGGTCCAATGTTTGTCTGCAACAATGTTTAGGTAGGTGGTATTAAAATCCAGATGAATTGCAGGAGCAGAACATTGCCCATAGCATCATACTGCCTCCGCCAGCTCGCCTTCTTCCCTTAAAGCATCCCTGGAGCTATCTATACCCCAGGGAAGTGACACACACACACACACACACACACACACACACACACACACACACGATGTCCACATGATGTAAAAGTAAGGTGATTCATCAAACCATTTCAGACCAGTTTTTTTCCAGTGAATCTTTATTATTGACAAATGCGTAACAGGATTTTATCCATTTAACACACAATGTTTAAACCCGTCCTTGACATGGAGAACAGGTTGAGTGTTATGTCAGCGTACTGAAATGAACCAATTAAACGCATGAGCTCAGTTTCTATACAATTACTCGTAAAATCCACATTCACGAAACGTCAAAAGTGCTACAAGTCCATTAGAAAACATGGCAAATCAATTCGACAGCCTTCACAGAAGGCAAAGCTTTCAGAATTAAAATCAGAAGCAGTATTGATAACTCTTTAATTACTCCCTGTGTCATTTTGTCGTTTTTTTATTATTATACACCTCTGTTAAGTTCATGGAAACAGGATTTGGAATGCAGCGAGTCCCTTAATGTGTCATATTCTCTGTTCCTTCTGCTTTGTAAAGAACAATAAAAAAATTTAATAATAAAAATTAATCAAGGTCACAACTCTGATGTTTATAATCACATGAAGAGATTACAGAGAAATGTTAAGAAAGCAGAATATGAACTTGATGGCTTTACATATCGGAACTGGCACCAGATAAAACTACAAGTCTCTTAAAACGTACGGCCGAGACCCAGGCTGGCAAAATAAGAGAACAAACCGACTCGGGTCATTTAGATCATAAATACAGTGGAATGTGGGGATGAGTGGAAGCACTTCGGGACACAAATCTGTTATGGCGGCAGGGGGGCGTTTCCGAGGGGAGGCTGTGAAAGGGTGGAGTTGTCGTGGAGAAGGTGCTGGGTGATAAATGAATGCGGATAGAAGTGTGTTATTAACAGCAGGACATCTTTTACATAAGGAGCTGAAAAGCTGGCTGCAGATTCCACTTTCCTAGGCAGTGTATCGTGTAGATTTCTAGATTACTCACCATGGTAGACGGATTAATCTAGAACAATCCGTTTAGGACGTACTGTAGTTTCTTGCCCCCTGGGGTTGTCTGAGATACAGAGTTCTGCACAGATAAACCTGACAAGCATCTCTGTGTCCAACACACTCCTGTTAATCACAGTGACCATTTATACTGGGTTTATGAACTGCACATTCAGCACAATATAAAAAAATTAAATCCATACATTACCGTGTGCTGGATACTGAGCGTGAAAGCCATGAGACCGATAATAAAATGCTCCTCTGCATTCAGACCTGCTAATAAATCTAAATTTCTATTCTATTCTTTAGAATAGACATTAAATACAATGCACTTCTTCTATACATTAAGTTCCAACTTTATTTGGAGAAATTTTTAAAGTGTCTTTAATTGGAAATCGATTGAAATCTTTAAATTATGAAGTTGAAATGTACTCCTTTTTTCGGGTTTATTCAGACATTAAGCTTTTAGTTCTGGATAAAGTATGTGCGAAGAAGAACTTTCTGAACTACAAGAGTTTTTTCCAGGCTGCTACACATACATCATGCTGATCTTTTTTATTTCTTTACTTTTATTTTACAAGGCTTTACTTCTGAATGCGAGGCTTTCACATTTTATACCAGTGCCTTAACGTATCTACTGGAGATTTGAGTATAGCTTTGATTGGAAGTCACAGCTCAGCTAAAATGATCGAATGCGTCCTCTCCTTATAATAAGTGCTGCAGCAGCATCAAATCACAGGATGTCAATAAGAGCCCTTGTGTGATATGTTCTGCTCTGAGGAATGTGATGTGCTGCCCTGCAAAAATACCCAGGGATGTATTTTGTCCAAATTATTTAAAAAAAGATTTGTTTATCATTAAATTAGAATGTTTTTAAAACGTCCACTGGACTGTGCACTATTTAAAATTAATGCACCAATAACAGATGGACACATTATAAGTGCTCTAAGACTTTAGACGTTATTTCTTTCCTAACTTGTTACATGAATCATGCTTACAGACACTATCACAACCAGACGACTGTACACGTGGTCCGACGTGGCAATATTTAGCTGTTTGCTGAGGTGATGTCTAAGTGATGCTGTTTTCACCTATACACACCTCACTTATATCATCCCCACATTCACTCTGGCTCACGTCTAGCCCAAGGACACCGGAGCCATGACCATACATTCCACTTTGGGGGTTAAGCCCTAAAAGCGAGCCAGGGATGGACATGCTCAAGCCGCTTCTACTGCTGCTACTGCTGCTGCTGCTACTGGAGTGGTGTGGAGACATAACTGGGACTCCACTTCTGCCTCCAGCGCTGCCTGGAGTACCATTGTTGCCTGAGGGCTGATGCTGAAGAAGATTTTGAGGGGAAATCACTGACCCTTCAGTGCCTTGCAGCTCGCTATTAGTGCTGATGCCGGTGTGCCTTTCGCAGTGAGAGCGATGTCGCATGAAGCTGTCGCGCCACATGAACTTCTTCCCACAGCTAAGGCAGTCGTACGGCTTCAGACCCGTGTGTGTCTTCATGTGCTCTGTGAGGTGGTGCTTCATCTTGAACTTCTTGGAGCATACCGGGCAGTGGAAAGGCCGCAGGTCGAGATGCATGTTGATGTGGCGATCTCGCATGCTCTTGTGAGTAAACCTTTTGCCACAGTGGCACATAAAGACTTTGCCCGCGGTGCCAGCCCCATTGCCATCTAACCCATCAAAGCCACTGTCCATTCCACCGTGCCTGGGTAAGTGGACCTTTCCATGCTCTGAGGCTCCTTTTAAGGACACCCCAGGTAAAGCATCTTGGTGGCTGACTGAAAGAGAAGGCTGGTTGTAGAGAACAATCTGGTTCCCTTGCATGTCCAGTGGGAAGAGCTGTGTTCTGGCAGCGGCTGATTGGACCGAGCTCAGTAATCCTCGACTGCTGCTCTGGCTGGGGTTCTCCACAGAGTGCTGTGACGACGCTTGGTCCATCAAACCACTTTCAACCTTGAGGTAGTCTTCAGGTGATTGGCAGTAGTCAACCTGAGGAAGTGACAGCAAAATATTATTTCATGGATTAAAACGATTTAATGTAAGAAGGAACCGGGCTCGCAGTACAACTCATTAAAACTCGTAGGGAGGTTTGTATAAGTATAAAAAGTAAGGACTACGTTCTTCTTTTTACTCAGGTCTTTTCAGGAGAAACAAGTTAACAAAAAATAAGTGTGCAACCTGGCTACCCAGAAACACGGAGTTAAATGTGGAGATCTTGGCAGGCCTGGTCATGTAATATAGTCAGAGTAAACTATGTCACTTCATTTAAACTAAAACACATGGTGAGAGATACTGGATTTATCTTAATGTAATTTTATTACAACTCTAGTGTCCCTCCTGCAGGAAAATTATGTGAGACAGAGGGAAGGGGGCGGAGCTTCCAGTTAACATCAGAGTTACGCAACACTTACGCAACTGTGAATCATTCCACAGTCACGTGTCCATCATTGATTCATCGTTTTTCTGGGAAAGAGTGATAATTAAAAAAGATGCTATTTTGTGTTGTTTAATAATCAGAGGTTTGTCTTCTTATAAGAAATCTTGAGAGCTTTATTTGAATGTGGCACTGAGTTTTTCAGGAACTCCCGGTGACTTCCCATGATAGTGTGTGTAACTGTGTGCTGTTTATTGCTTCACTACATGTTACTTCCTCACACCTACACCATCTCCAACAAACACTAAAACCATCTCCAACAAACACTAAATGATCCTCACCTGGGCTTCCATGTCCTCCCTAATGCTGAGGTCTGCAGAAAGAGTCCTGACATTAGAAATATTAAATGTCCTCTCCCTTTCTCTCTCTTTGCTGAGCTCTAGATCCTGCTCGTCTTCGTTTTCACCTCCTTCTTCTCCAGACACCACGATGAAGTCGTCATCCCTGGAGCGTTCGGTTTTCACCACCACCCACTGCTTCCGAGGCATGATGCTTGGCTGGCTGTACATGGGGCGCTTCTGCGGCGGAGACGACTCCAGATCCTGGTAGGAGGAAACACCGAAACTGTCGCTCACTCCCATGTCTTGATCAGAGGCAGGAGTAGGCTTCTTCCTTCTGCCACTGCCCTGTTCCTGTTTCCTCGGGTACACGAGCTCCTCATCCTCTTCCTCCTCCTCATCAATTAGGAAAGCGTCTTCTTGACTGGACGGCATGCAGTAGTTCGGAGTAGAATGCATGCCTCCGTCTCCCACTGTTCCTGTACTCGCCATGGCTCCACCGAAACTAGCATCTTTGGGGCTGAAGTAGTTTGTACTGCTGGGAGACTGACTCTCGATTAGTGAGGGACGGGTCAGAGGCGGCGCCACAGACTGTAGGTGTCCTTCTCCACCGTAGGATTCCCTGTTAGCGATACTGCTGCATCGAGCGCTCTCTGAGGACGGAGCTGTACCCTGTGGCCCAGACGAACCTCCCTTGTCCTCTCTGAGTAGTTCTGTGCACTTGTCCACAATGTGCCACATCTGCAGGACGCTTCCAATGGTGAGGTAGTTGACAATGTCTTCACGGAGCATCTGCAGCTGGCCAGTGTAGGCACAGCGCAGGACTCTCTCGAATGCCAGCGGGTCCATTACAGCTGGGATGGACACTGTAGACATGTTCTTCAGTAGCACCTAACAAGCAGAGACACACCGTGAGCGGTCAAGTTGCAGAGCCTCTCTCTCACAAACACACACACACTCACTGATTTTACACCTGTCTATCAAACGCTTGGCATTGTATACTGATGTGAGGCTTGTATGCGGCTGCTCGCCATCTGAAACCCATTCCATGAAGACTGCTTGTGTATCTTAACTGCATGGCTAGGTGCTAGTGCTCAATAACACTACAGAACAGTGATTCTGAGGTGGAGATGTTCTGAGAAACTCGGTTAGTTTTTTCCATATTCCTGCACAAGCAGCTGCATGTCAGTACAGTGAAATTTTGCATTTTCTTTTTTCGACATAGATGAAATGGATGATGCATGGACTGACCATATACCATTTATATACATACATACATACATACATACATACACTCTCTATACATTAAATGTGTAAATAACTTTTCCCATTGTTTAGTTCTTGACAGTTTGTAAGTGGCAGTGAGTAAAGGACACACCTGGTCATGGAAGTACGGTGAGGAGGCAGCTAACACGCAGCGATGGGCTTTAAAGACATGTCCCTGTACGTGTATGGAGAGGTCACACAGCTGGCCGTCCTCACGCTGTCTGTTAAGGCTGTCCAGCACACATGTCTGCACGTTAGGGAAACACACCTGTACCATCGAACCCATAGGCACACCTGAGGTACCATCACAACTGTTCTCCTCTGTAGCCGACTGCATTCCTGAGCAGCGTGAAAAAGACACAAAGTGACAACTAAACACACACACACATCCAAAATCGTTCACACACAATAGAACTGATTTCACTCCCTGTAGTGCACACTATTCTTAACCAAGCACATGACTGTTTTTCATCATTCTCACAGTCACTGTAACACAATGCTGCGTGAACAAGCACAGGGAGAGCTGAGATTGTGTCAGGCTTTACACATGATTCTGGGGAACTTTTCACATCTTTCTGGAATGTAACAATACCCCCCCCCCCCAAAAAAACAAAAAAAACACAAAAAAAAAACAAAAAACAAAAACAAAACTTCAGTTTAAACAACGGTTTAGTGACCCGCGAAAGACATGTGGTGTCGAAACATATTCATCAGGCTGTCAGGGAGAAATAAGAGTGTTTAGAAAATAAACAGAGATTCGAATCAAATCCAATAAAACCATTTGGCAGTAAAAAAAGTTCTAGTGACGATTAAACTATCGACGTTGTGTTTACGCTGTAGTATTGAGAACGAACTCGTGAGTGTCTCTATATAATAATCCCAGCTTCAGATGAACGTAAACAATGTGGTGTAACAGTCCCCAGTCACCTGTGCTGAAGACTCCTGTCACCTAATGTCACTAGGTCAGCTTCCATAATGAACACACAAACCACTCGTATTCACATAATAATAATAATAATAATAATAATAATAATAATAATAATAATAATAATAATAATGTCCTATTGGGATTGATCTCACACTTAAAGAGGAACATAAAGTTGGCCAACTGGGATTCGATCCAAAATGTCGGATCAGCAGTAAGACACAGATGTGAGTGTTTAATGAGTGTCAGAGATCTGTGTGTGGTCTGAACCCAGTACAGTGTCATGTAGTGAAGTCTGTAATGCAGTAACAGTGAAGACTGAGACATGGTGTGTTATTGTTACTATTATTACTGTTATTATTGATGTTGTTATATTATTGTTGTTCAGTCTGAACATGATGAAGAGCAGGAACATGTCAAACATGTTAAAACACACAGATTACAGAAGATTAGTTGCTTTTCTCAGGGATTATTGCGACTGCATGCTAACTGTGCTAGCTGTGCTAACTGTGCTAGATATGCTAGCTATGCTAACTGCGCTAACTATACTAACCGCTTATCAGCGATGAAAATAAGCCTTTAATCAGTCTTACCCCTGGAAAGGCTTGTTTAAGGACCAACATGAGTGTGTTTGCGCAGTAAAATCTCCATCTTCACGACAGGAAGAAAGCTAACATTTGGAACAGAAATGTTCGCTTAGCTCCAGAGCTCCAGCTGCATATGATCCCTTTAAGAGAAATTCCACACAATCGTGTGGGGTCATTCGGCCGACCGAAATAGAACGCGTGTAAACACAGTGGTGTGTCTGAAGGAGAGAAGTTTTTTATTCTTAGTCCATTTTAATAAACACGTCTAATGTATAATGTTAACTGATAAAAGAGGATAAAGTAAATTAGTTTAGTACACTACTGAAAATAATATGCTTTACAGTTTATATCTGATAATAAACCCCAAAACATTATGTGATAAGACAGTAAAACATAAATGACTTATAACAGTGTTTTACACTTTCACTGGAACCCCAGACCTCCTCACATAACATCTAGTAGAAAGCCTTCTGAGATGTTCCTGAGGAACCAGGACCACAATTCTGAACTTTTCACTGTAGGACTTTCTGTCAAACATGACCCTGAACTTACTCCTGCACAACTTGTTTTTAGCGTTCAGGCAGACGATAGGGCAGGTTGTGTACAACCACCCCAGGGGCATCTCAGTTTGATGTTCTATGAGATTAGTATGACCAAGAAATTCTGCTTGGCATCCTCACTCACTTGGGATGGTGAAAGTTGGTCTCCAGAGGGAGAAGCTTGAGTTAAGTAATACATATATAATACAAACACTTCATTTCCCTGTGAAACTCATGTAGCTGAGCACCCATCATACAGCCAGGATCATACAGCGAGTTTTGTTCTCAGGTCAATAAGATACTGAATTTAATTTGCACCCTCAGAAGGTCCCTCCTCTCAATTCTATGACATCAAAGCCAGAGAGGCTTGAAGCTATTTAGCAATTCAGACAGGGAGAACCCTGTGGAGGCTTGTGGGGCATCACGTACAGTAAATACTATGGGTTGGACCCAGGTATCCTGAGGCCGAGTGTTAGTTTTTACCACATGTTCAGAGCTACTAATGGTTTAAACATTCTTATAGGACACATCTGTTCCAATATTTCTGGGTTTAAACAAAAGGTGTCATGTTCTAAGTAGTTTAATACATTTAAGTAAATATCAGGAAATGAAAGCTGGAATTCTGGTATATTACTGAGATCAGAAGTTGAGTATAAGTTCATATAAATGTCATATAAAAGCAAAAACATAAGAATTGCCCTTGGTGTTCCAATAATTTCAGATGCGATTGTACCACCTGAGGTTTGGATGAACTTATATCCATCCCTTCTTTATGGCTTTGCCTCATTTGATGGAGTAAACACAGGGGTTACTCTAAGCACATGGAAATGATGGTTGCATTCAATGAAATTGAGGCATTACCAATCCCTTTTTATTAGGTCATATAAACATCTTTAAACTTTGTCATCTGTACAGAATGATTTTAGACATCTTTAGACAAACTGAAAGCATTCAGCACCGAGTTACATCATCACAATCATCATCATCATCTTCTTTACAGGCACACAGCCAAATAACCTAAAATACAAGATACATTGCTTTTGTAAAAATATATGTTTTCATCGAGGTTTGAAAGAATATTAATGGCAGAAAAACTCCATTGTTGTCAAAACTAGAATTACCACAAAAACCCACCCCCACCTACGATTTTTTGGAATTCAGCTCTAGTGACTTGTTCAATCTCTAAAACCGTTATTTTTTTGCACATATTGTTTAGTAAGGAAAGGTATGAAATACAATATACAAGCATTATATAGTACATCAACCTTGAAATGAACAGTAAAAATATAAGCAAAAAAACAAAATAAAATACTGTAAAGGAAGCTGATTAACAGTGAAACTACAAGATAACAAATGTTAACTAGACACTCACTTTGGAAAAAAAAAATTCTCAGAAAATGTAATGTGCCAAGGTTTTTTTTTTGTGCAAAGACAAAAAGTGGAGAAAGAAATTGAACAGAAAAATATGAAAAAAATATAGCTGCCTGTTGTAGTCTTTGGCAGTTATCACAAATTATTATTATTTAGTTTTCTGTAAAACCTAAAATCCAAACATCCACTGGCCAAAAGTAATGCAGTAAAATATTCAACAGCTTTGTCACATCACACCTCAATAAATCAAACCTCAATCATACAAATATTTTATCCACCTGATGATTTATGTACAACACACACACCCACGCACACACGCACGCACACACGCACGCACACACACAGTAGCGGTGAAGTGCACAAACTGAGCCAAAGAAACAGTGATTGCAGAGAAAGGTCAATATCATTGGTCTCACTGATCACATGAAGTCATTTAACTCTGCCTCCAGAGCAGCAGCCATCTCATCAGCTTCTGAGCTACTACCGTCCTCGTTCGACTCCTTACTGGACTGGCTAGCCAAGTCTCCGTCTTTGTCGTCGTCGTCTTCTCTGGCGTCCTGCAGCTTTCTCTTGTGACCTCTAGAAAACACAGTACAGTGATCTGTATGACTGATTAAACAGTGTGACTGCTGATCTGTGTGAACAGCCTGCATGTTCCTGAGCCAGAGAGCAGCCCAGGGTTTACCACAGAGCATAGTGGTGAGAACAAACAATACTGAGGTTTTTAATCAATTAACACAAATACAAACAGACACATTCACTATATGGGCAAAGGTTAGTGCACCCATGATAATCATACCCATGTAATGTTCTTCCCCAAACCACAAATTTGGAAGAACACAGTTACATAAAATATCTCTGTATACTTTTGCAGGTAGGTTCAGAGCCGATCGGCCCTATACGCTCACTACGCAAGCTGCGTAGGGCCCCGCAAATTACGTAATGTTAATCGGTGGAAAGACGTAGAGATGGCAACGAAAAGCAGTGAAATGTCACTATTCTTATTACCAGAGTTGATAGCACAAACAAAATATTAATGCAAACAATCCATTCAATACTAAATAAAAATAACATTTATTTATTTGGTCTTTGTCTTGTGAATATTTTTTTTATTAATGACTGAATTTATTGTACACACTGTTTGTAGAGAATGCAAACATACATGAACTGATTTGATTCGAGACCGGCATCATTACATCATGCATAAAATTTTGGTGTCCACTTTTGCCATTTTAAATAATACCATAACTTTTGCCTTACTATATAGTCATACAATATATAATATAAAACTCTTCTTGTTTTAAATTCTCACTGAAGGCTAAAACCCCTAAAGATGAAATCCTAGAACCACCCCTGGATGACAATATAAAGCGGAGCTATCCATCTGGCTATGAAAAGAGAAAAAAAGAAACAAAATGAGAGTAAAATGCGAGAATAGCAATCAGGTAAACTTGTGTTCTCTTCAAGTTTGATGTCAGCAAGAGCAAATAACAGTAAAGTTAAGGTGATGTGATTCTGGCTCTAGTCTCGATCTGACTAGATAAAATAACTGTGCAGTGCTGCCAGTGCATCTCTTGGCCTGTCTGTCTTGTCACACAACAATTTTTTGCATGAACATTCGCGTGAATAAACTCCCAAGGGAAATGATATTTATAAACGGCAGCTCGATAACCTCGCCGCGCGTGCACATGTGTTCATATGCGCGTGCAACCGTGCACGAAATGACACGCGCACTTTCCAGCAGCAACATCTGTGTGGGGACCAGTAAAAAAGTAGCGTGATAGCACTCCTAAATGACAACCTCTCAATCAAGGTTACAACAATGTTAATGCAATATGGAAACCAGTGGATTTACATTGAAATGGGCATAATGCCAGGTCAATATGAATGCACATCCCTCAGTAAATAATAAGGTAGGAGGGACCCATAGCAGAATTTTGCTTAGGGCCCCAGGGAGGTCAGGATCAGGATGTTCTGGGTTTGTAGGTATATGATGGTGCAGAGACGGTTTACAACGCGTCATAGGAGCCGAGAGAACAAAATAAAAGCCCTCCACTCTCCGTGTCAAACACAGTGATTTTAGCCTGTTAGCTGATGTATGTGGATAAAAGTACTTTTCTCTGACTGTTACACGTCCCTGAGATTTACTGAAATAATATAGTAAACTGGCTCGACTTGTCTTAGGGGAAGTTCATGTTCAATGGTACTGAATTACAGCCAGAACAATCAGTAAGATTATCCCCTGATGTCTCTTTGGTCTTCAGACGAGCTGCAACTCTGAGAATAAAGATTATTTTAAATACTACAGTGATTGAGAGTATACTGAACAAAATTCTACATAACCAAACAGCAAGAGAGCATAAACCTCTGCACTGAGCTGTCAGTTATTTAAAATGACTAAGAGAACTAAGTAAGGTCCAGTACCTTGGTGTGATCCCTGTCCGACTGCTGTCTTCTTTGGATGTTGATGATGTGTCTTTGACAGACATGTTTAGGGTCTGGTGATCATCTGCTGCTTCAGCACTTTGTCTACTGCTCTCCTCATCATCTCCCTTCACTCTCTCCTCCTTCTCTTTTCCCTCACTGTCATTATCACTTTCTTCCTCAAGAATATCATCCACCTGCCAACCCCCCCCAAAAATGTCACAGACATGGTTAGAGTCAAGAGTAAATTCTAATCGAATACTTTAAACTATAAACTGCTTTAAAATCAGGTGCAAATCTGGACTATGGTCTGCATGTGGGATCATCTCACCTCTCTGTCCATGCTGTCTAGGTCCTCCTTGCAGAGTGTGTAGAGTGGCAAGGATTCGGACAGGCTGGGCTGTCGTTTCCTGCGTGTCGGTCCAGGCTGCTCGTCATCTGCTCTGGAGCTGTCGACATCGTCCTGCTGCAGAAATCTCAAATCCCTGAAACAAAAAAAAAAAAAGTAGTTCAACATTTTATCCACAGAGCAAAAGAAGAACTGCAGCAAAAAAAAAAAAGCTAAACACTGCAAATTGTAGTGCCGGGGAGCTGTAAGTGAGAGATGTCAACATGTGGACAACTTCTGTGTACGCTGAGAAGACTCCTTCTTAAAGGACATTATTTCCATTGACATTATTTCCTGTACAGTGTCACCCAGAGTCTGATTTCTCTCCAGGTTTCTTGATTTCTGTACAGCAGCTGTACGAGTGTTACAAGCACAATACATTGGTTTCTATGGTAACATTACACGCACGGGGACATGTAAGCTGGACACTCCACGTGATCTAAAACTAATAACAAATAACATCATGTAGCCAAGGCAAATTTATAAATCGGTAACGTTTTTTGTTCAAAGACTTTTATTGAACATTTATGGAAGGAGTCTCCAGTGTAGGAGATTGTTTTTTTTTTGAGAGAGAGAGAGAGAGAGAGAGAGAGTGAAATTTAGTGTTTAATACAGCTATAATGTAGGTCTCTGGAACGTTCCACAACATTAAACCTAACTATAAAGTGTTCTAAAGCCACTGCTCTAAATGATTCACCAACATAGCCTGAAGCCCCGCCTCCTTAAGTACACCTTAGTATTAGAAAGTAAAGGCCATTTCCAACGGATGTAATGCGACACCACTGAATTTAGCACGTTAGTTAGTTACTGTAGTTTACTGCCATGTCAGCTACTGAGGCTATCTTCATGGTAAGAACGGTTAATAAGAACTAAAATAACCTAAACTCACAGGAATAAATATTGACAAATATAGACAACTTAAATTAAATCTTTTACATTAATATATGACAGAGACTCTAAAACTTTTTCTGATGAAACCTTGTAAAATAGCTCTTTAAATGAATTGGCCTCATAAAATACCCTTCTGTGGTCATTATACGCAGGACAGTCCAACAGAATGTGTTTGACAGTAAGGGGAATGCTGCAGTACGAGCACTGAATGGGGTCTTCTCCTTTCAGCAGGTATTCATGTGTCAGCGTTGTATGTCGGATTCTATATCTGGTTAAGATCATCTGATCGAATCTTGAGCTCGTAGGTATTAGAGACCTGGTAGTAATTTCAGGGTGTATTTCAAACAATTTGTTATTCGACCATGTATTCCATTCCTCTTGCCACTTATTTAATACATAGTCATTGATAATAGGTCTATATTCAGAGGGAGGAATTTGGCATCCAGTCACATTCTGCCTTAAAGCTTTCTTAGCAGCTGCATCAGCTCGCTCATTTCCTGAAAGTCCAACATGTCCTGGAATCCATAAGAAATTTATATTATAGGGTTGATTCTGTAGATGAGCAACTTTGGTTAAAATAGTATCAATCAACGGATGGTTAAGCTCCAAGGATTCCATTGCTTGAAGGCACGTTTTAGAATCCGTAAAAATTATAGTGTTCTTCAGTTGGAAATTATCAATGTGTTCCAAAGCCAAGAGCAAAGCACAGGCTTCAGCTGTGAAAATTGAGCATTCTTTTGGAATTCTAGTTCCATACTGTTGATGTCCAGTCACCATCGCTGCAGCTACACCATTTTCTGCTTTTGATCCATCCGTGAATATTAGTAAGTGTAAGGAGTACTGACTTCTTATGTCCGTATATTGCTGTCTATAAACATTTGGATAAGTCACACCTTTTCTCTGGTGTCCTAAAGCCATGTTGATTACAGGTTTCTTTAATATCCAAGAAGGCAAGGAACTGAAGTGTGTTTGACGTAAGTTGTCCAGATTTACGTTCAAATGTCATAAGTGTGGATTAATACGAACGCCGAAAGGTTTGATGGATCTTGGTTTGCTCTCATACAACTGATCAAACTGAGGGTTAAAAACTGCAGAGTATGCTGGGTTATTTTCATTCACTTTCAGTTTAATAGCATATTGAAGTGACAGTTTTAACTGTCTGTTTTGGACCGAAGGTTCATTGGCTTCAATATATAAGCTCTGCACTGGAGAGGTTCTAAACGCACCTAAAGCTAGTCGTAACCCTTGATGATGCACTGTATCAATTATTTGTTTATATGACTTCCTGGCAGAGTCATAAATTATACTGCCATAGTCCAAACGAGATCGAATGAGAACTCTATACGGTCTCAGAAGAACGATGTAATCTGCACTCCATTTTGTTTTGGCCAAGACTTTAATAATATTCATAGCTTTCAGGCACTTGATTAACAATTTTAAATGTGGTATAAAAGTCATTTTATCATGAAAAAGAAGACCTAAAAACTTAGTTTCCTTAACAACTTCAATCTGATCTCCCTTGATAAAAAGTTCTGGGTCATGATGCAGAGTTCGCTGAAGGCAGAAATGAATACAAACAGTTTTGGTTTTGGAAAACTTAAAACCATTTTCAGTGGTCCACTGGCTAAGTTTGTTAATACATAATTGCAAATGTCTTTCGATCATACTCATATTTCTCCCTCTATAACAGATGCTCAAATCATCCACATAAAGGCTGCAGAATATGTCCGATCCAATAACTTCCACAATGCTATTAATTTTGATACTGAAGAGAGTGACAGAGAATACTTCCTTGGGGAACTCCAAGTTCTTGTCTGTGAATATTTGATAGAGAGTTTCCTACTTGGACTCTGAAGCATCTACTGGTTAAAAAGTTTGAAATGAAGATAGGAAGTCTTCCTCTAAAGCCCATACGATGAAGATCTCTCAAAATCCCATACCTCCATGCTGTATCATATGCTTTTTCTAGATCAAAAAAGACAGCAACATGATGTTCTTTCCTGATGAAACCATCCCTGATGTACGTCTCCAGCCGAATTAGTTGGTCCAGTGTGCCCTTCCACGCCTAAATCCACACTGGTAGTCAGTTAATTGTTTCTTTGATTCCAGCATCCAAACAAGGCGGTTGTTAATCATTCTCTCCATGGTTTTACATAAGCAACTGGTTAAGGCAATGGGTCTATAGTTATTTGGATCAGTGTGATCTTTCCCTGGTTTAGGTATAGGAATCACTGTTGCTTCCTTCCAAGAATCCGGTAGTTTCCCAGAAATCCATACGGTATTAAAATGATCTAATAAAAGAGTTAAAGCACAGTAAGGTAAGTGCTTTAAAAACTGGTAGTGAATTTTATCTGGGCCAACAGCAGTATCATGTGAACATTTTAAAGAGTTTATTCATTTTTCCATCTTGAAGAGATGATTATATACTTCCATGTTATCAGAACAGAAATTCAGTTCTTTACATTCTTGCCGTGCTTGTTTTAGTTGAAATTCAGGGAGGCAATTCTCCATTGATGAGTTCTTTTCAAAGTAGTCAGTTAATGTATTTGCTATATCCATCTCCCTTGTCTGAAGTGTCCCTTGTTCTTTAATATGCTGTATATAAGACTCACTCTCCATGTCCTTCATTCTACGAATCCTGTTCCAAATCCTCTTCTCGGGAGTATAACAGGTTAAACTTGACACAAATTGACTCCAACTCTGTTTCTTTGCTTGATTTATGACTCTACGAGCTTGAGCTCTGCAAATCTTGAGACGCAACAAGTTAGTTTCTGATGGGTGTTTATTAAAAGACCGTTCAGCCTTTTTCCGTGTTTTAATAGCCTTCTTACATTGCTCATTGAACCAGGGGTTAGCTTTATTGTGAGACTTTGCTGGTGTTTTCGGAACTGTCTCATTTGCAATATCAATTAACTGTTGGGAGAAGGATTCTATGGAGCATTGATTGTCCCGGTTTGCAAGAACAAATTTTTCTCTGCACATAGTCTGAAACGAAGGCCAGTCTGCTTTCTTAAGTTGCCACCTTGAAGGCCTCATTTGGATACTCACTTGTGGAAATGTGATGATAACTGGAAAATGATCACTTCCACAGAGGTCATCCCAGACCCTCCATGAGCAGTCAAGGTAGATATCGGCGCTACATATTGTCAAATCAATCGCTGAATAGGTACCATGACCTGGGTGAAGATGTGTTTTTGTCCCGTCATTTAGCAAACACAAATCATTATTCACTATAAAAGTTTCCATTCGTTTCCTTTTAACATCACATCGGCCTTCTCCCCATAAGGTATTATGGCTGTTAAAGTCACCCATGAGTATATATGGCATTGGCAGTTGTGAAACAAGCTTATCCGTTTCCTGAGGTAAAATGATTTCACACGGTGGAATGTAAATAGAGCATACTGTTACTACTCTGTGGAGAGTAATTTGAACCACTACCGCTTGAAATTGGGCATCCAACGCTATATGACTGTGAATTAAATTGTTTTTCACCAAGACCGCTGCTCATCCAGAAGGCCGGTGGAGATTCGGACCATACGCACTGTACATTTTGAAATTTTTAAGCCTCCAGGCATCTTCTGGAGATAAGAGGGTCTCCTGAATACAGCAGACAAGTGGATTCAAATTCGCAGTTAATTGTTGTAATTCCGCAGCGTTGGCTTTTATCCCTCGACAATTCCACTGGATTATAAGGTTACTTATCCTCAAGTGGGAAAGATGGGAGCAGGTCCTTTGTTTTTACATTTAGGGGAGAGACTGTGGCTGCGACTAAGCATAGTCTCAGTCATTTCAATGTCTTTTGGATTATCTTTCTCCTGAGTTCGACGTACGTCTTGACTTGAATGTGGAGCTACTGTGCTTTTGGATTTTTTCTTCACTTTTGAACCGCTTTGTTCCAGTTGTACATCTTGAACTTGCTTGGTTTGAATGTAAATGTTCCTCGTTTTTTGAGAATTCAAATTCTTTGTACCGCTTACGTCTTTGGGCTTATCTGTGGATATCCAAGTTAGATCTGTCTGACAACTACTAGTATGTGTCTTCAGTATAACAGCAGCAGAATAAGACTTCTTCAAAGTAAAAGCAGGGAGTCCTTCAACCAATTTACGAGCTTCGACATAGCTTACCTTCATTGTGTGTTTCATTCTTTGTATTTCCTTTTCTTTAATCCACATGGGACAATTCTTTGATGAAACTGCGTGATCTCCAAAGCAGTTTTTGCATTTAGAGGGCTTTGAAGAGTCCATTTCCTGATGCTCTTCACCACAATTCCGACAAACCGGCTTATTTCTACATCCTGCAGAACCATGACCGAATTTCTGACATGTAAAGCATCTCAGTGGATTTGGTATAAATATATCCACAATGACACTTAGATATCCAAGTTTGATTCTTTCGGGTGGTTGAGGTTTGTTAAAAGTCAGGATGTATGTTCCTGTTTTGATCATTTGTCCATCCTTTTTGATGATAATTCTTTTGGTATCAATCACTCCCAGTTGTTTCAGTTCCGAGGTTATATCAGCTTCGTCCATATCCTGCAGCTCTCTGGTGCGGATCACACCTTTGCTATTGTTCAAAGAAGGATGACAGAAGGCTTTCATATCTATACCAGCCAAGGTCGTTGCTCACAGTAGATTGTCTGAGTTTGCTTTCCTAGCACAATCCACCAAGATCTGTCCAGACCGCAGCTTCTTGATATCTCTGACTGCTCCCGCAATTCCAGTTATTCCTTTTTGGATTGCAAAAGGAGACAGTTTGGTAAGAGGCATGTCTTTAGTCAATGATTCCAGTAAAATAAATCTTTGCCAGTTTTCGTTATCAGAGGAGAAAATAAGATCAGTCTTTAGTTCAATCTCCAAATCCTGGTCCAGTAATCGTTTTTTGGTGTTTTGTTTGTTCGCCAGTATATTTTTCATCATCTCTGCTCCTCACCCACCTCGGAGCCCTACATGGGGATGTACAGAGCCGTGGACATCCACCGGATGTACATCAAGGATACAGAAATGGTATATGGAAGATGCAAGTTATACAGATGTTTGCAACTCAACCTATTTCCAGGGCGAGTCCTGACTAGCCGATTGATTGGGACGGGCCTTCCCAACCTCCCGTCTGATTGAAGTAGGAGCCAAAGTGATGTGTTGGATAAGTGGAAGTCGCAACTAACCACAATCCTCAAGCACCAGGACATCTTCCTCCAACGACACGAGTCGCAACTCACGGCCAATGAGTCACCCCATTTGTCACCTCTTACGATCAGCAAGGGGGTGCTGAGGACCTATTCTACCCCGGGTCCCCATGGGTAGACTTTAGCATAATACACTGTATTATTACATAATCTGGGCAAATCTGTAAGACCTTTTTTTTTTACACCGGAGTGTCCTTTTTTTGTCATTCGGCGCCAGCACCTTGCAGCCCCGCCCCTCTTCATGTGTGTAATCTCACTACTGACATTATTTATACTACACACTGTAGAAGAATAGTGCACAAGTATGTGATTTGGGACACACCCACACACCAAATCCTACAACATTATGGAGCACAGAATGAACCTCATCTAAGTACCTAAAGTTTAAGTGCACTTCATGTCCTGACGACATCACCGATGATTTCTGAGACTGACGTGGTACCTGAGGTCCTCTTCGGATCAACTTCCCAGTTACTGAGTCGTACGTGTGCACCTCTGGAGGCAGAGGGCCTTTGGGCTGGATGAAAACAGGGTCAATAACAGGTGCTGGGAAGGACTCCTGAACATCAGGAAATGCTGATGGGCTATTACTTCTAAAAAACACACACAACAACATAAATAACAGTAATTAACACTAACTTGTATTGATCTAAAATAATGCAGTTTAATAATTATAGTTCAGTTGTAGGTAATTAAGTGAGCAGAAAGGGTTAGGACCAGAGCTAAACAGTGTTTAAGAGAAAACATCTGATGGACTTTGATGGAGAGAAGTTGTAGCAGACCTCTGGAATTTTGTGTAGTCCTCCTTAAGAGGGAACAGCTGCTCTTCCACTCTTTCCCATCGCTCCAGACATCCCCAAAGCCAATCTGGATTCACTACATGAACATGCTTACAAGCCTGGGCCTGCCGGACCTTCTCCGTACCTTACACACACACACACACACACAGTTATAAACAGAGGTTTAGAAGTTAGAGGTTTATAAAACAGAGAAGACCAGTCAGAACTCAACATAAAGTTGAGTCCATCAGCAGAATAAGATTTAAATGTATTTATTGTATAAGAATTCTCCTTATCTTAACGTTTTTGTGTTTGGGGCAAACACATGGTATCTGAATTGGTTGCTATGTGGTTGCTATGACATCCAGGGCATTGCTATGATTTTGCATGGGGTTGTTAGAGTGTTATTCGGTGGCTGTTGCTATTGCGTTGCTTGCCTGGAAATTGCTAGTGTGTGGTTGGCCATTGGTTGTTACAAATGAGTTTTATTTTGGTGTGTTGGTGGTATGTTAAGTGGTTGCTATGGTAACCCAAAGTGTTCGTATGAAGGTTTAGTGGCCTGGAGCTGAGCGCTATAGAAAATGTCTGTATGCATGTCTTACCTGCACGAGCTGCGATGAGGTGGGTGGTGAGGTCGGGATCTTTGGCACTGAGCACGAGGCTCTTGCTAATCTTGGCACCCAATGCTTTTGCATGGTAGCTCTCTCGTGTTCGCTCCATGGGGTAGTTTGTGGGGTACAAACCGCTGAACACGATGTTTGTGCCTGCCAGAGAGCTGCTCTTCAGCTCAGGGATGATTTTACGAATGTCCGGCGTGTCGGAGCAGTCACCCAGGAGATACGCCTCGTAGCGGGAGTAATACTCGTTGTGAATACGCATCAAGATCTCCTGGAGGTAAATCAAGTGATCGTCCTGGTCCATGTCTTCCTCCTCCTCCTCCTCCTCCTCGTCCACCATGCTGTGGTCCAAAGACTCCTCTCCCATGGTGACACCGGACTGCTCGCTGTTTTGAGACTCGGTCTCGGTTTCCTTCTTGTCAGAACATCCGTTATCACAGAGGCTCTCTTCATCCATATCACAGATGCTGCCAGCATCTAATCCTCCCTCTCCGTTTTCCTCTGTACCACAACACTCCTCATCTATGCTTGTTTGTGGACTTTCTGTGCTTTCTATGACCTGATCGTTTTTATTCTGCGGTGATCCCGGTTTAGTCGAGTCACCGCTCCCAGCTACAGTCACATTGTCGTGATCTCCAGTTTCACTTGACTGCCTCGTCCCGTCCGATACACCCAACTCTTCTACTTTAACGTCATGTATATTATCTGAAAGTGACTTTTCTGTTCTGTTTCCATCAGGAGTTCCCTGGCTAGCTGGTTCTCCTTGAACGTCAGCATCAGCAGTTGACATTTCGTCATGTGGTGACTTTTTATCCTTGTCCTGTTTCCGGTGGACGTTATTTTTCCCCTCTTCGGCTGATGATCCAGACAGGTTGGGGTTCTCTACGGGTTGACTGACCTGGTTACCTACAGCAGAATGGAATGAACTGCTTAAAAAGAATTAAATCACACACATCTGACCTCTAACATCTGCACAACTGTTAAATAATAACAGCTCTGAAGAAGCACAACAGAAAAGCACTCGCCCTGTTATATGGAAATCATGAGTAACCAAAACATGCTGTGTGGGAGGAGCAACCTGTCTGTCCACCTGCCAATCACAGCGACACTAGGATGTGAACTCGTGCACTGCACTTTATTACCAGTTAATCATGGGGTCCCTCAAGGATCAGTTCTAGGACCTCTACTTTTCTCGATATACATGCTTCCATTAGGGAACATTATTAGTTTAGTTTCCACTGCTATGCTGACGACACACAGTTATATATCTCATCAAAACCAGATGAAATAGCCAAAGTGTCCAAATTAACTCAATGCCTTAGAGAGATAAAAGACTGGATGAGCTGTAATTTTCTGTTGTTAAACTCTGATAAGACAGAAATACGACTTATAGGTTCAAAAACCAGAACACAGAAACTCTCGCAACTTAACTTTCACTTAGAGGGATGTTCTGTTACTAGTAGCTCGACAGTGAAAGACCTGGGTGTCATACTAGACAGCAACTTGTCTTTTGAAAATCATATCGCCCATACTACCAAAACAGCCTTGTCCACCTTAGAAATATTGCCAAGCTGAGAAACATCCTGTCTGTATCTGATGCTGAGAAGCTAGTTCATGCATTCATGACCTCTAGACTGGACTTGTAATGCATTACTAGGTGGTTGTCCTGCATCTTTAATAAATAGGCTACAGTTAGTCCAAAATGCAGCTGCCAGAGTTCTAACTAGGACAAGAAAGTATGATCATATAACCCCAATTTTATCATCTCTACACTGGCTACCTGTTAAGTTTAGAATTGACTACAAACTGCTGCTACTCACGTACAAGGCTCTTAATGGTTTAGCTCCCACGTATCTAACTAGTCTTCTAACACGTTACAATCCTTCACACTCTCTGAGATCACAAAACTCAGGACTTCTGGTAGTTCCCAGAAGTCTACTAAAGGTGGTAGAGCATTTTCTTATTTAGCTCCCAAACTTTGGAATAGTCTTCCTGTTAGTGTTCGGGGCTCAGACACATTTTCCCAGTTTAAATGTAGATTAAAAACTCACCTCTTTAGTCAGGCGTACACACGCACATAATACATCCCATAAAATTATGCACCAATACTTTTCACCTTTTTTATGAACAGCAGATATGTTAATCCCTCTACACTGCTTTTCTCTTTCTACCCATCCCGAGGCATCCAGACATTGTACCAGCTCCGATTGTCTTCCGTGCGATGAAGATTTTGGACCTCCACTGAGATGAGGCTGACTCTATGAGAATCCTGAGACATCTACAGATCTACGAGCTCCAGTTGGACTCTATGATACCAAGAGGAGATCTGAACTCTATATGATCTTTACACTAATTCAACCCTTGGTTGACTGTATATTTGTAATCACACCACCAGTGCCACCCATATGAGGTTGGGTTCCCCTTTGAGTCTGGTTCCTCTCAAGGTTTCTTCCTTACCAATTTAAGGGAGTTTTTCCTTGCCACTGCTGCCTGAGTCACCTCAGACTTGCTCATTGGGGATAAATACATACATACATACATACATACATACACACTGAACTATATATATATATATATATATATCTGGCCACTGCTCAAAATGAACAATATGAATGTCTAATTACTCAAAATCACCTGCACTTTTTTTTTCCCGCTGAGCCTCTCGTGACCCGGGCGGAGCGTTGATGTCACCCGTTCCCTTGAAGTAGACGTATTTTTTCACCGTGATGAGGTTAGGGGCAAACTTCCACACATCCTCTCTATCGTCGATGATGCACACCATGGAGTCACCACATGGGAACAAATTCCTACAGAGGACCCAATAATAGTGCAGCAGGAAGTTAAGACCTGTTCATTATTTCCGGCTGTTTACATCACTACAAATCTTCTACAACACTACAGGACTGTCTCAACTGAAACTGGATCAAAGGAGATGAAGTTCTGACAGATCACAAGCAGATAAATTACCTCAGGTTTCCTGTCTTGGAGAACGGGTCAATGCACTCATCTCTGGACAGGATTCGATGTGAGAAAAGTTTCTTTTCAGGGTCCAAGAAGCCTTTTTTAGAAGACAAGAAAAGGTGAGAAGAAAAGCGATTATGTCGTTTCTCTGCAAAGCTCTTCACATGGAAACCAAATCCAAGTGTGTCTTATGGTGGTCCTGTTAAAGTACTACAACTTGACAGAACCCAGAACAATGGAGTACCTGTGGAACAAAACGCCACGTTTCTATATAGAAACATATGAACCCTGCGTCACTGACCTGCAATGGTGTGTGCATAGAGGCGACTTCCGAAAGTAAACACGTGCAGCTCATACATCTTGGAAATCTTCTCCAGAAACTCTTTGCAGTAAGGCCTGAGCCGTGTGTGCAGCATGGGCTCACCTCTGCCCAGCTGGAAATGAAAAATCCCCTGGGAGACAGAAAGAAACTTGGAGCTGAGAACCAGGAGAAGTGGAAACTGAGATGGTCAGGAATGTTCAACAACAATATTCCTTAAAGCTTCACTTTAATCTGTGTGTTCAGGTGTAGAACACGTTCTTGTGTGGTGTGTGTTTGTATATACGTTTATATTGTGTGTATTCATACAGTTTAGATTTGTGATTACTTCGATTGTTGTGGTTATGAAGCTCACTTTGGTTGACATGTGTTGACAGTGCTGCTCTGTGGTGTGGATCAGAGTCTGGTCCAGATCCACCATGAGAACCAGCTTCCTGTTTCTGTGGAGCCTCTTCTGGTCTTCTCGACCGAGTTGCTCAGCTTGCTGCTTGCAAAAATAACAAAACACACACGCACACACACACACACTCATCAGTACATCCTACACAAATGCCATGATCATGCTGTTGACTTCAGGTCCTCCATCACCATGACAACAGGTGTCATTGTGTCAATAATACAAGGGTATTTTCGGAGATGAACAGCATACAGTACATTTCAAATCTTTCTCTTTTTTTTCTACAAACAAAAAAAATTTGCTTCATTTTCACAGTTTTAACAATTATTTGGCGGCATCTGTCCAAGACATAATTACAGCAGTAATAATCTAGCAGTAATAATACAGCATAATCTTGCTGTAGCATCTAAGAAAGTTGGAACACATGCAGACAGACCATGGACCTCTCCTCCAGGAACAACATCTTATCTTTTCCTGAGCCTGACAAAGTCATTACACAGCTCTGGGAAGTGTTGTAAAGTACTTTACCCTGGACATAAATGAGGTGTGTTTAGTAAGTCAGTACTTTACTCTGGACATAAATGAGGTGTGTTTAGTAATACAGTACTACGTGAGGTGTGTTTAGTAATTCAGTATTTTACCCCCACCCCCATAACCACATAAACATGGAGCTCACCTCGGAGCTGACCATCAGTTCTGGGACACTGTGCACCATGGAGACCATGGCAGTAGAGATGTTCTGCTGCTTACCATTCCTGTTCTGCAGCCTGTAAATGTTAGGAACACGCTCATCTGTCTAAAGCTGAAACATGGTGATTCATTATATGTGTAGTGAGTATGTATAATAAGTAAACTCACTGTGTTAAGTCCTGACCACACTCAGCACACAGCCCCTTCATCACAATAGGATGACTGCATTCTTCTATTCGTGCAATAACGTCCCTGTTACAGACAAACAACAAACACAGGCATGAGATCAGATCATAGGGGTTCAAAAGGATTCAGGTAAGAAGCACACACACTCTTCATGTTCACATTCGTGCCTCACTGTGACAAAGATGTGCTGTTACAAGGAGTCAGAATTCTACAGCATCATTCCATTCTACAGTTATGAGCCCCGACCCCCAAACACACAGAGATCCGGTGCTGTTAGTTTACAGTTAACTGTGTAGGTGGTGGTTGTTTCTCTCTCTCTCTCTCTCTCTCTCTCTCAGGTACAACAGTCAAGTACTATTGCCACCTACTGGGCAGCTCTGGTTGTGCTACTGTATGTTATTCATGATATAAGACGTAAGATGATAAGACACTACAATACAGAAGTCATGGACTTCAGTGCTTATTGTGTAGAACAGGAGGTAAGATGTGCAGGTGCGTAGACAGAAACAGAAAAGATCCCATAGCTTTGCAGCCCATAATCCAGTCCTCCCATGCAGTGTCCATAGTGGGTGAATCCTTCAGCTGAACAGTTGTCTAATGCACATGGGCTCACCACAGCACAGAGGATCTCCAGGGACTTTATGATGTGAGAGGTCCCATCTCCTCACTCTGGTATCTCTGAAAACCTTCCAAAAGTCTAAAATATCCTGTGAAAACGTGTGTAACTCTTAACACTTCTTCATTCCAGACGAGGGGTTAGATCGTCCATGTCACCGTTTCAGATTTCACTCTCTCAAACATCATTTATTTATTTCAGGGGTTTTATTGACTGCACGTGCAGCTTCAGAGAAAACTGTAGCTGATCTCAGGAGAAGGAAGCAGTCTGACATCATGACAAACTCAGGGGGCTGTAAAGAACTAACACAAATCAAAACAATGGGGTATATACATGGAGAAGGTGTTGGTCTACTGATCAGAAGGTTGTGAGTTTGACTCCCACTCCTGACCCCTCTGCGACTCAGCTGTAAAAATCAAGCATAAGTTCATGTGTGTTTAGTAATTCAGTACTAAGTGAGGTGTGTTTAGTAATTCAGTACTTTACCCTGGACATAATCGAGGTGTGTTTAGTAATTCAGTACTTTACCCTGGACATAATCGAGGTGTGTTTAGTAATTCAGTACTAAGTGAGGTGTGTTTAGTAATTCAGTACTAAGTGAGGTGTGTTTAGTAATTCAGTACTTTACCCTGGACATAATCGAGGTGTGTTTAGTAATTCAGTACTGAGGTGTGTTTAGTAATTCAGTACTGAGGTGTGTTTAGTAATTCAGTACTGAGGTGTGTTTAGTAATTCAGTACTGAGGTGTGTTTAGTAATTCAGTCCTTTTCAAAGGACATAAGTGAGGTGTGTTTAGTAATTCAGTACTTTACCCTGGACATAACCGAGGTGTGTTTAGTAATTCAGTACTGAGGTGTGTTTAGTAATTCAGTACTGAGGTGTGTTTAGTAATTCAGTACTTTACAAAGGACATAAGTGAGGTGTGTCTAGTAATTCAGTACTAAGTGAGGTGTGTCTAGTAATTCAGTACTAAGTGAGGTGTGTCTAGTAATTCAGTACTAAGTGAGGTGTGTCTAGTAATTCAGTACTAAGTGAGGTGTGTCTAGTAATTCAGTACTAAGTGAGGTGTGTCTAGTAATTCAGTACTGAGGTGTGTCTAGTAATTCAGTACTTTATCCTGGACATAATCGAGGTGTGTTTATTCATTCAGTACATTACAGTGGACATAAGTGAGGTTTGTTTATTTATTCAGTACTTTACCCTGGACATAAGTGAAGTGTGTTTAGTAATCAGTACTTTACCCTGGACATAAGTGAAGTGTGTTTAGTAATCAGTACTTTACCCTGGAAATAAGTGAGGTGTGTTTAGTAATTCAATACTTTACCATGGACATAAGTGAGGTGTGTTTAGTAATTCAGTACTTTACCCTGGACATATGACGTCTCCCAGCCCATAACACAGCTCTGTAACCACCCCAGCTCGGTCAGACTTCAGCTTCTTCTCCGTTAGTGCCCTGTTGTTGTTGTGTTGTTGCCCCTCGGTGTCTGTAGGCATCAGCACACACAAAGCTAGCACAGAATCCACCTTCACCACCGCCCCGAGCTCCACCTTCCACTCCCTCAGCCGCACCGCACGCGCTGCCGCCGGCAGCCGAATCTCCGTCACCTCCATGCTGAGGCGCTTAGTGCACAACGGTAAACACAGCTCACTGCGACACA
>NC_062524.1:13660974-13663474 GCF_022655615.1 Tachysurus fulvidraco | reverse complement strand
TTTTATGTTTCATTGTAATCCTTTGCATAATAAATTAAAAATGAATGTACATGAAGATCTTAGAGTCTCTAATTTGGTAACAGTGCCATGTCCTGCAAGTCAGTCTAAACCGCAGGATGTGAATAAAGTATAGTTGTATGGTAGACTGCAAATAGTCTTTATTTATTTCTTTGTCTATTTACAGTAGCATCTTACAACATGCTTTCCCGCTCAAATGTGTTATTATAAAAGCTACGGATCTATAAATACAGAGATGAAACTCTCAAATCTAAGCTGCAGCACACATCAGAGGGAAGAAGAGGGTTTTGGCACATAGTAATTTTTTGTCCATGTTGTCCAGATGGAACTGTAGGAGGTGCGATGCAAATGGACACAGTCTCATACGGACAATGGTAAGATGTCTTTTGTCCGACCGGTCACCGCTGCCTGGCTGCTGCTTGTAAATTTGCATGGAGTTGCTCTTCAGCTTTTTGTGCCACACTGTGATTGGAACATTTCTGCTGCTTGCTATCTCACAACCTCTTGCACATTTTTTTGTTTAACTGGGAATGAATGGGAACGGAATTCAGGAGCGGTGGATATGTAGAATCTGATCTGCATAGTCAAAACACTCTTCACTGTACCTCCACTGGGGAAGTGCTTTCTAAACTACACTGTAAATGTACATAAATATCATCTTTTGTGCCAGTAGCTCATATCAGAACGTGAAGATTCCTTTATATCCTGTGTTATTGGTGAGCAAAAGACAGTTGTTTAATATTAGAGTTCTTAATATTTAATATACATTAACATTTGGCAGGTCAGGTAATATAATATAATATAATCACTGGATATTGTAACAGTGTGGAGGCCAGTTTTGGATGCATTTCACTGTAAATGATCAGACAGAATGTATTCATTCTACTGCGATCATCATGAGCTCCATCATCTGTAAAGATTAGTGAGAACTTTCCAGAAGCAGCCATTCGTGCCCAAGTCACTACGTTACCTACACCGCCATGTTTCACAGATGAACCCGTATGTTGTGGATCATGTGCAGATCCTTTCATCTTCCAGACTTTGGTCTTTCCATCGCTGTGCTAGAGGTTTGTCTTGGCTCCAGAACTTTAGTGGAACTGGTGATGTCACTGACTGTTGGTTTGGGGTTTTTCTTCACTGCTTCCACAATGTCTCTATCCTGTTGGCGTTCTTCTCGGCTGCTCTGTTTGGTGTCTGGTTTCTTTGTATTTCAGGACTTTCCATGTTGTTGTATTGGTTCTTCTCAATGCTTGTGCAGTGCCTCTGAGGTATTGTTTCTCTTTTCTCAGCTTCAGAATGGTTTGCTTTTCTCACATAGAAAGGCTTCTGGTTCATCAAGTTGGTTGATCTTTTTAACAACAAATGCAGTTTTCACAGGTGAAACCCAGGAGTCAAATACTTTTGATCATCTGGAGGACGAATAGAATCAAATCAAAGGTGCCGAGTTGTTGAACACATCTAGATGTAAATATGAGAAAGTCAGGAAAGATGAAATTCTGATCATCACATGCCTAACACTCATCTTAATCAAATAGAATTACAATTAGCCTTAATATTAATACATCTTAATAATATTAATAATGAGCCCAGATAACATGAGGGGGTTGAGTTAGAAAGGGAATCCTGCATAACAAAACCCCACCCTAACAGGGAGCAGAGGCAAGAAGTTATATTGTACAGTTATATACTGTAAGTGTTTACAGTCCTTCTCTCAGACATCACCCAGAAGTTCCTCTCATCACAATATTACACTCTTTCAGTAGCAGATTTGCGGTTGATTGGATAACACAGTACTGCAGAAGAGCAATCTTTACCTTCCTACTAGTTTGTGTAAGAACTGGAATGTATGAATAGATAAAGAAAATGTATTTTCTCTGGGGCTTTTGAACTCTTTCCAAATTAATTGATGCCCTCTGGATACCCCACCCCCTTACCCCATTTCACCTGCTCTCATTTGAACTTCATTCATTCATTCATTCATTCATTCATTCATTCATCTACCGCTTATCCTAACTACCTCGGGTCACGGGGAGCCTGTGCCTATCTCAGGCGTCATTGGGCATCATAAGTGTAATCACTCACGTTCTGTTTGCTCTCTTCCACATACATGCAGACCTCTCAGATACCTGTGATTGGCTGGTGTCGCTCTATATTAGGGATAAAATAATACACACACACTTTGTTTGCTACACTTTGGTAGCATGTTGCCGCTCTTTCCACTGACGTGTATCTGTGTGCCTTGACTACAAAGTTTATGCTAAACCATTAAATTGTCTAATTACACAGAATGGAAAGGACCAGCCCTACAGACTTCGCTTCCCACCGCCATGACAGCATGTCTAGTCCATCAGAACAGTGCTGTTTAAATTCTCACTTTCTCACTATAATGGTCTTGTGTGCCTCAGTGGTTACCATGACGACAGACAAAGCAAACAGCGGACAGAAGAAGCAGGTCTGTGAGCAGCAACAGGAAGATGGAGAG
>NC_062524.1:13608474-13655974 GCF_022655615.1 Tachysurus fulvidraco | reverse complement strand
GGCTCTGTGTTCTCTTTAGGTTCCTTCAGTGTTCTGGGAAGGTTAGCTTTTGGTTCTGTTTTTATTTGGTTATGTTATGCGAGGTGCTGAAGTTAGATGGATGTTCCATATAACTGGACAGGTGTTTAAAGCATCTCTGTCTCTCAGGATCTGAACGGGGTGGATATCATGCTGGGTGTCTGCTCCAGTGGTCTCATGGTTTATAAAGACAAGCTGAGGATTAATCGTTTCCCATGGCCCAAAGTGCTGAAAGTCTCCTACAAACGTAGCAGCTTTTTCATCAAGCTACGGCCATCTGAGGTACAAAAGCTCAATATCATCTCATTGTTTTATTTCGATGATGTTTAGTTCTGCTCCAATTCCAACAAGATCTGCTCTCTTTTTGGACCATTCTAGCTGGAACATTATGAGAGTGCTATTGGCTTCAAGCTGCCCAATTACAAAGCTTCTAAGAAGCTTTGGAAAGTGTGTGTAGAACACCACGCCTTTTTCAGGTGAGTAAAAAAACGAGACAAACTTTATGACCAGGCATTAAATTGTAGAAATGTTTCATGTAGCAGTCTGAGGGTAAACATAGTGGCAATCAACTGAATCAAATAAACCTGAATTAGAAAACAGAGTGAGATCAGGAGCATTTATAAATATGGGAATGGGGATGATGGAGGAGGATTCACATTAAATATGTTCTGTTCTTCCCAGGTTGACGTCTACCGAAGCTGCCACCACACCTAGGAAGCTACTGGCCCTGGGCTCCAAGTTCAGGTATAGTGGACGAACTCAGGCTCAAACTCGGCAGGCCAGCTCCATGATCAACCGCCCTGCACCCGACTTCAAGCGCTTTGCCAATAAAATGGCCTCTCACAGCTTAGATGGAGGTTTGTTTTCTATCATTCTCTCTTTTATTCCAGACTGATGTAAGTGTCACAAAACCGGGGTGTCTTTTATAGATAAAAAACAGGCCCAAACTCAGCGATAGCTAAAAAAAAAATCCCTGATTTATTAACATAACAAAACACAAAATGGAAAACACTGAGAAAAGAAAGTAAAACACAAAAAATACAACACAGAGACACCAAACAGAGACCAACACAATGATTCCCGGGATAAACGGGGAGACATTTACACACATAAGGAAAAGGGGTGGAGAACAGACTCTTTGTTGTTTGAGAAATGCTTCAGAAAACTGCGTCGGGCTGCCAAATAAAACAAAAACAAAACAAAAGTGTAGCCAATGAGCAGAAATGGGCGTGTCTTGTCAATATGGGCAGAGAGAGCATTCAGTGCGCATGTGTGAGATTAGTAGAAAGCGGTTTTAACATTGGCATGGAGGATAAAAACAAAGAAAGAAAGCAAAGAAAGGCTTACGATAAGGCAAGAAGTAGGACGTGTTAATATAGGATCAGCTTTCCAGCTCTGGAGAGAACTGAAGGAGCCGGAAGTTGGCTGCATATTCACAGATTGGACTTTCCCGAGTCAATAGATCATGAGCTAAATGCTGTTACTACACAAATAACACCTCTTTTCTATCGTAGTAATGTAGAGAGGCAGCTACAACTGCATTTTGCTAGTAACAGCGTTTAGCTCAGGAGTTATTGACTCTGGAAACTCCAATCTGTGAATATGTGGCCGACTTTACTTAAGACACCGAGGCGCTTTTTCCTTCTCAATAGGTGAGTAACGTTGGTTTTGCTTTGTTACACAGAACTAATATATGCCGTCCTTTGCATGATTATACTTGTGTGTCATTTTTGCTTGTTTGTTTATCTGCAATCGTATTGTTCTTCCCTTCAGCTATGATAGACACATTTCTTTCCATTAGTTGCCTGTGTTACGTATGTATGTGTGGGCGTAGCTATCAATACAGGGGTGGGACCCATTTGGGTTAGGGACGTGTTTGTTTTGGTGATTTCAAATGTCAACGTTGGCTTTCAAACAATGGAGACCCCACCTTTAACAAGATAATAAACACTTTATAGATCCTGAGGAGAAATTGGAGCCTTCCAGCATTATACATATGAGACAAGGCATAAATACTGTAGCGATTTTGGCTCGCGAAGCAAGGTAAATATTTATAAGTAACTATAATGTGTTATAGTGACTTTTCTAAATATTTTAACCTAAGTTGAAATTAACGGTAATGGAATTAACGTTGCACTTATTTGGTCTGTTCGTCCGGCGAACAGGCCATGTAACCTTTATTAATTCTTGAAGGCGGTATCTTCCCGGCCAAGAAAGATTCGCTTCCCTTTTACTTTATACCGTAATTTAAATTAAATTCAATAGAGCATGTAGTTCAGACCAGATGTTGCAGGTGCCTTAATGTTGCAATACTGTTGCGATACTCAGATGTTGCGATACTCAGAGGCAATCACTTATTTGGCACAAAAATATGGCATTTAATGAATGAGACAAACACAACATAAAACTAACTACACAAACAAACAAAAGAAATGGGGAAAACGAAGATGAAAATAAAATAAAACAAAAGAAATTAAAATTGGGGAAAGGGAGGAAGAGATTGGAAAGAAGAAATTATAGAAAGGGAGGAAAGGAATGGCAAGCTTAAACTTCAAAATTAATCACACCCTAACTGGGAAATCGTCACCGGAAACTTAAATTCACCTAATGATTCAATGAAAGATTCCTACTTAAAATATGCATCTAAATTGGTTGGTAGAGGAAACGGTTACTTGCATTGGCTTACTGCACAAGAGTCCGGATGCAACAGAGAAATCTCTGAGGAGTCAGTTAGGGTGGGGTCAGACGTTCTTCCAAGTTCTCCTGAAGATCAGAGCAGTTCTTGGAAGTGAAGCTTGCTGGAACTTCTTTGAAGGAAGATGGAGTCGTCTTGAAGCTGTTCCGAAAGTCTGACCACGGATTAGTGGTGTTTGTGACAATTTAAAGGTTGCGAACTCCACCCAGCTTTGGGGAGATGACCAATACTTCGGTCAGGATTTTGGAGGGAAAAACTCCCTTTGTTTCAGGTGTCTGTGGGCATGGTTTAGTTATCAAACTTTTAGATGACTTTAAAGTTTTATCCAAGGTGTATTAAGACGGTATGGCGCCTTTCATGCTCAAATAAAATACACCATTGTTTAAAAAAAAACGAGTAACCGATAATTTTGTGGTCATTTGGATACTAAACATGAAGGGTAATGACGGTATAAAGGCAGCGGTACATTACATACACAGATCAGTAATCGAAGGGTAACTGATGTTAATACGATATTGTGTTCTTATAAAGGCAAAGAAACAAAAATGAAACATAAAACAAGATGCACTTTCATTAGGGAAGTAAAAAGAAAACGATAGCTTCGTATACATTCTGATATCAGACCTTAAAGGGGCATACAGCATTAGAACAGGTATACATTAACATGCCATGATCAGTAATTCGAGTATAACTGATGTTAAATACAATGTTGTTTTCTGACACATGAAGAAAATACACCCTTGTCAGGAAATTAAGGAGCAAATAATTTTAAGTCAAGCAAGCCTTAAAAGAAGAACACATTACAAAAAGGGTTATAAGAATGAGAACCTTAGAGTACCTTATCTTCGGGTTTTATTAGTAAAAGGAATGTCTCATTGTGTTTTGTGTGTGTGTGTGTGTGTGTGTGTGTGTGTTCTGGTTGAGGGCACCTATGAGTTCAATCAGAGAAGCCGCATGGGGTTATCTGGTCTTTGTGTAGGCTCCAGACATTCTGGAGCCAGTTGTGGGTGTGTGACGCTGTGGAGTGTAGCCCTCAATAAAATCGTAAAACTGAGTGGTCATCGGTTAATTGAGGAGTAGATGTTGAAATTTAGGGTGCCTGGGACATGAAATCTAAAATGACCTGTACCAGACGCTACAATACACATGAGAAATAAAGTAAGAATTAAATAAAGATTTGAAGTCATATGACACAGAAATCAAAAACAATGTGTTAGTGAAGTAATGTATCAGAGAAGTAACGTCTTCTAAAGCTAAATCATTTAAGTATGTGCATGTGATTGGATAATAACAGCAGGTCTGCTACTGAGGTTGTGCACTTGAGCAAAATACAGTATAAGCTATACTGAGGTTTTAAATAACTTAGTCACGTCATATTTTGTCATAACAACTATTTAGGGGAAAAAAATGAAAATTACATGATTTCTTTTTTATTTTCTATCCCACAATCTAATCTTCTCCATTCAGCAATGGTGTCCACCTTAAATAAGACAGCACGTCCAGTCAGCGCTCCCATCATGTCTCCTATCTCCATTGGCGAAACAGCTCCTTCTCCCATGGTGACATCAGCCATCCAGGTGGAGCACAAAGGCTTGCTGACACCCACACGTCCACCGTCTCAATCGGAGGACAACAAGGTTGAGGTAAAGGCAGAGAGCTGTGTGACTGGGACCTTCAAAATGCAAAGTGTTGCACTCCAGGACACGTCTGAGATCAAGGTACATTATATAAGCTTATTGCCTATTTTTGAGAATGCATTTATTGTGATTATTATTTATTATATTATGTGTTATATTTTAATGTCATTCCTTAAACTAACTATTATTTAATTTTTTAAGTATAATAAAAGAAACAATTGTTTATAATAGATTAGACAAAAGTTTAGTTGCTTATCTGGTTGTCAGGGGCAGGTATTCAAGGTCCTACTGTGAGGCCTTTCTCTAGAGCAATGGGTATTTATATGATGCAGTTTGACTAATCTTGGAGATGTGAGGCTTTTGCTATACATAGATGATAGATCCAGAAAACATCTACCCTCCTTGCTCACATTACACCACTCTGGGAAAGACTGAAGCATAGCACTGATCATCACTATAAAGACAGATTCACTGGGGATGTTATCCACCCTGTTGCCTCAGTGTGTGCAACTAAATATTACAGACAGAAATGTATTCTTAGATCAGAGGTTCGTGATCTCTAACTATGTGGACACATGAGGCACAAAAGGTGAAACCTATTAGAACTAATGGAAGCTTCTCACACCCTCAAAATCCACCAGAAATATTTTGAGACACTGCTCTTGTACAGAAGCTCCGCAAGTGCTGTCAGTGACAGTAAGTTGTGTCACTCTCACATTACATTACATAAAAGTAATAAGACTCTCTCAATAAGACCCTGGCCCATTCTTCTCATGTTACTAGTGGTTGTGACCCCATGAGGCTCTCTGTACAGATGAGAATATCGCTTGTGGCACCATGACCAGGTTGCTTGTATTTTTAGCCCCTTGGTACTGGGGGCAGACTGACGACTATGTCATAACAGTCCAGGAAATACTCAACACTAGAACCCTGGCAAAGGCTCTTGTATGCTGAGAGACCCTGCAGGAGCTTCAGCTAATTATTCCTGATCTAAGTAGGAATTAGCATACTGGGTGACGATCTAATGAACGGTAAACGAATTCAGTCCTACAAAGATGTGCACATATACAAGGAATATTTCATACCCACAGGCACTGCTCAGAGTTTTCCCAATTCATGAGGACTCTGCAGCAGCTACGTGGGTGTACAGCATCTCGACTAGTTTGTAGAGGTATAACAGAATGCTAGTAATGAAAATAACTGTGTGAAGTCTGTGTCCTGAGAGAACTAGATACCAGGGTGGGTATTTATGTGCCCCTGCAGATGCTTGTTCGGCGTGAGTTGCGGCATCGTGATGTCCAGGCAGTGAAGACAACTAAAGGGGACAAAATTAGTCAGGTGTGTGCTTCACTTTAGGAAGCTACACTGAACATATGGCAAGAATTGAGAATATCAGCATTTACTCAGGCCTTTAACACACAACTGTGCACAATGTTATGAATATATTTTTCTACATTATTATGTCAGTCAAACATTTCTAAGGATTATTTTACCAAAATTTATATTTCACAGGAAATTGTTTGTACATCAGTAAAGAAGTTAACGGTGGGGTCTCCGATGTTTGAGAAATGCTTCAATAACTCCTGAGCTAAACACTGTTACTACACAAATAACACCTCTTTTCTATTGTAGTAAGGTAGAGAGGCAGCTACAACCGCGTTTTGCTAGTAACAGCGTTTAGCTCAGGAGTTACTGACTCGGGAAACTCCAATCTGTGAATATGCGGCCAACATCCCGCTGCTTCAGTTCTCTCCAGCGCTGGAAAGCTGATCCGATATTAACACGTCCTACTACTTGTCTTATTGTAAGCCTTTCATCGCTTTCTATTTTTTTTAATCCTCCATGTCAATGTTAAAACCGCTTTCTGCTAATGTCACACATGTGCACTGAACACTCTCTCCGACCATATTGACAAGACACGCTATATATGTTGGCTACATTTTTGTTTTGTTTTTGTTTTGTTTGTCCTTCTGACTCGGTTTTCTGAAGCATTTCTCAAACATCGGTGACCCCACCTTTAAGTTTTCATACTATTCACATTTTCAGGTTTTACAGGATAATAATTATAAAAGTGAGTGTGACGGTCAGAGGCACCAGATGAACCGGGAAGATGTTTAGACAAACGTACCAAGCAGGACTGAATGCCATTTGACAAATGTATTTGTTTTACACAGTTTAAACCTTGAGTACATGAAGCTGTTTAGTAATGTAAGTGTTAATGGAGGTTTAATGTATGTGAGAGGCTCTAATATGGCTGTTTGTTCCCTCTCCTTTGGGGCATGTACAGCCTCCACAAGTGATGGTGCGAATGCGCAAGGTTGGCACTTATCCCAACTTCAGGGTTACAGCATGACGAAGAACAACCTTCCTCATCCTCACTGTTGCTGCTTGTCTTCTACCACAGAATAATTCATTATTTTTTATTGTGTTATCTTCTCTGGCTGCGTCTGACTCTTGTTCATTATGGCTGGTTTGTTATTTACACATCAGAATGTAATGAATGATTAATATAGGTGCTATGAATGGTCTCTGCATGTGCTTTTGCATATTACCTGCTGCTGTATATAGGAAGAGCATGTTTATGACTGTAAGAATGAATTTTGTTTGCTTGAGTTGTCTCCCAGACCTGGTGGACGTGTACAGCTGGGGCTGCGGCTGGGGCTGGGGCTGGGGGGGATTGTACCTTCTTCATTTGATTTAACTTTGCATCAGATATATGAGGGATTTTAAATAGAAGTTTTTGTAGTGTACTGACAAGCCATCAGGTGATGAGAAGTCATGTGCACTTTCAGTATAAAGACTTTGTTCTAATGAACTAACAGGATGCATTTGTCAAATTATTAAATGCTGGTAATGAATGCTAGTTATTAAATATATAATGTCTTGCTGAGCTCCAGTACCTGTCTATGGAGGAAAACAAGGGACATAAACAAACAATTAGACAAATACACAAGGTAAATGAAAGGAAATACACTTTATGGCCAAAAATATGTGCACCCTTAACCATCACACCCATATGAGCTTGTTGAACATCCTGGTCCAGATTTATTCCCCTGTTCTAATGATCTCCACTTGTCTGTGAAGGCTTTCCACTAGATGCTGGATTGTGGCTGTGAGGATTTGTGTTCATTCAGCTACAAGATCATTAGTGAGATCAGACGCTGATGGTGTAAGAGTGAGTCCTGGGGTTGAGTCAGTGTTCAGTGGGGTTGAGTCAGTGTTCAGTGGTGTTCAGTCGGGGTTCAGAGGAGTCAGAGTCAGGGCTCTGTGCAGGAAACTCGAGATCTTCACTCCAACGTGATGTGAGGAATTACTGGGATGATTTTCAGCAAGACCACCAAAGGGGGTGCTTTCAGGCATATAGCTGCAGCTGGTTTAACCTTCCTATTTTCCCTGGGTCTATTTGACCCGGCTGGTAGGTTTTAATGTGTCATAACTTGGGTTTTCTTCCACATATTTGCTTGAAATTTACCAGGCTTGTTCTAAATTATGAACTTTGCAAGTAAAATTATTTTTTTCTATTTTCGTTGAACTCTGTGTTCAGACCAGTATATACTATGTGTTTTGGATCTGCTTGGGTAATTTTGACCCGGCCACATTTAATGGGGCAATAGGTCACACTTTTGCCCTTTTCAGCACAATGAACATACATACAGACACAAAAATGCACACATAAAATGTCCACTAACACACGCACCCAAAACACACACTCGCACACCACACACACACACACACACGCGCGCACACACACATGCGCGCACACACACACACATTGGGCATTGCATTTCATTAGGCCTCCAGAAAAAATAAAAGCTACACATTTGTAAATATTTCACACTTTTGATATGCCTTCGGCTTAGCAGAGGGCAAAATATGATCTAGAGAAATGATGCTACACACACACAAACAAACACTGTTCAAAGCATTGGGCATTGTAATTCAGTTGGCCTCCAGACAAAACAAAAGCTACACATTTGTAAACATTTCACACACACACACACACACACACACACACGCACGCACACGTGCGCGCGCGCACACACATGCACACACACAAACACACACACATATTGGGCATTGCATTCCATTAGGCCTCCAGGGAAAAAAAAAGCTACAAATTTATAAATATTTCTCACTTTTGATATATCTTTGACTAGCAGAGGGCAAAATATGATCTACCGAAATGATGCTACACACACACACACACACACAAACACACAAACACACAAACACACACAAGCAATGGGCATAGCAATTCATTAGGCCTCCAGAAAAAACAAAAGCTACTCATTTGTAAATATTTCACACTTGTTAGATGCATTTGTCCAGCTGGGGACCATATCTTCTCTTCTTCTTCTACCAACAATCTTTACACACACACACACACACACACACACACACACACACACACACACACACACACACACACACACACACGCACGTGAGTTTCAAAAAGGTGAAAAAAAAAAGGCTATCATTATATACTTAATTTTTTATAAGCAGTTAAAACAGTCAAGGTCAAGTTGACTCAGCGCTCCTAAAATGTATAGGAGGACAATAGGAGGGTTAATGTCGTTTGTCACCTGTTTCCTATTATATGTTGTCCTGGTGTATCTGTCTTTGTGAAGTCATTGTTCAGTGTCTCCTTTGGTTTTGTTGCTCTTGGTGGAGTTCCCAGTTCGACCCCCAACTCTGGCGACATTCCCCAGAGAATGTAACACTTTAACACACCATGTCTTTATGGAGCTCAGGGGCTTTGTGCACAGGTCAGGGTGCACATACTTTTGGTTATATAGATATTTGATGAGCCAAATGTTGATGAGTAAAGGCCATAAATAAATAAACAAACAAACATAAATAAATAAGACATTGTGTGTTTCAGTAAGCAGGAGAAACACTTTATTGTGTCATTATTGTGTATGTACACTTGTCAGTGTTCCCTCCTGCCTCAGCTACGTACACCACTTCACTACATGTTCACTGCACTGAACACTGATCACATCTCCATCACATTTCACACTGAATGCTCACTGCAGCTCGAACAGCCTGTGATTCCTCACTTATTACAATCCACACTGACAAGCTGTAATCAGTCGCTTCTCTTCTCTATTATTGTTCTTTGCAGAAACGAGCGAAAAAAATTGAGGGCGAATCTCTTTATACCAGACATAGCAATTTAATGTTGGAGGTTTGTATCTCTCTGTCTCTCTCTCTTCTCTCTCTCTCTCTCTCTCTCTCTCTCTCTCTCTCTCTCTCTCTCTCTCTCTCTCTCTCTCTGTCTCTCTCTCTGTTTGTCTCTCTCTCTCTGTCTCTCACTTTGTCTCTCTCTCTCTCTCTCACACACACACACACACCCGTCTTTGCATGAACTCTACTCACAGCTTTTCATTGTGTGTGTTGTTTTTTTCCTTCCCATGTTCTGTAGCTTGCCCCAAAACACTTTGCATGCACAGTTTACCTCAGAAATTGTAAAGCAAGTATCCGTTTCCTTCGCTATTTTTCTTTCACATTTAAACCTGAATCTCTGTGCTCATCCTCCACTGGAAAAGGAGGTCATTACACGTGTGATCCGTCCTCTCTAATCCATAAGTGTGTGTCTTGAGTCATCACTGGTCCTCCATCAGTCTGTCAGGCTCGATCAGGCTCAGGACAGTCTCATTGTGTTGGAGCTGCTGGTTATTCTGTAGATGAGAGAAGTTTAGACTCTAATGATCCAGTGTTCTGTGTCTGTGTACATGAGGATGTCTTGTGCTGTACATCCACATTGACACGTGAACCTGCTTCACAGTATAGCATTTAACTGAAAAATCTATGATCGAAATAAATACAGAAAGATAACACGTATCATCTGGACAACACTGGAGCTAATGTAAAAGATCAGACTTTATATTTCTTTCTCTCTTTTCTTCCTGTCTTTGAAGTGATTTCTTTCTTCTCTCATGATCATATTTCTAGGATCTGGATAAGACTCAGTCAGGGATTATGCGTCACCACAGCAGTATCAGTGAGCTCAAGCGCAGCTTCATGGAGTCGGTCCCCGAGCCACGGCCCAGCGAGTGGGACAAGCGTCTGTCCTCAAACTCGCCTTTCCGCACAGCCAGCATCAATGGCCAGATGCAGTCAGATGTGGTGAGTAGGATGCTAAATAACATTATAACAGTATCATGGTCAGCAGTCTGTACTGATCTGGGACAAAAAATCACTAAAAAAAGGCACGAATACCTCTGTTAATAAAGTGACCAGATATACTTGAGTTTGGGTCATTATAAAGACGATACTTAGGTGTATGCTTGATAGACTGATTGATTGATTTATTGATTGAATGATTGGTCGGTCGGTCGGTCGATTTTTGTTCAGCTCTTTCCATCCCCACCGGTCATCTCACTGGTGTGTTACGCCGCTCAGACCCGACCCTGCCTCGTTTACACCGTTAGTGTTCAGTTCTGTATAAATAAAGCTGAAACTCACCTGAAACGGTGTAAAACTTTTTTTCTACAGTCCAAACCTTTTCACACCTTATTCTCTCACCTCTCCTTCGGTATCCATGAGAACCGGTTGTTAGAACATTGGGGGAACACAAAGCTTTCTCCTGTTTTTAAACGTGTTTTATGCAATGAGACATTCTCCATCAGATTCTCAAGCTCACCCATGAGACTGCACTGCAGGCAGCTGTACAGCAGGTGGAGCTATTCAGTTAAATGAGCTATTCAGATAAATAACCCTCTGGGTTCGTGCGCTGTCCATAATGTGCTTCTGGTTTCAGTTGTTTACTTCTTTTACTTCCTAAAGAGTGTTAATACGGCTCATAAATCCGAGCAAGAACCACCCTGCAGATTTAATTCATGCTGAAGCTCTGGATGTTTCCATCCTTCAACCTAAATAACCACCTTCATGTATCTTCAGCAGTAATAGCAGTTTGTGTTATAATACTTGATTCTTATTGAAGTTACTATAGTTACCTCTGGGCTAAACGATCAGCTGGGATTTCAGTATTGTGTGTAGTATTTCAGACCATCCTTAAGGTCATCCTCCACTCTGTTTGTTAACAGACTCCTCTAGTGAAGAGACACACAGTCACCGTCTCTGACGTGAGCAACTCCCCGATCAGTGAAACTGCCACCAAGGAGGGGCCGATAATGCACACCGAGACCAAGACCATTACATATGAATCTGCTCAAGTAAGGGAAACTTGGTGACAGTTTGTTTAGCATTTTTGTGTGTGTTCTTAGGGTTAGTGTGTGTGGAGTTGATATATCTAAATGTCTGAGAACGCTATGAGAAGAAGTGTCCATGTTGTTTCTTGTACTGTAGCCTGATGAGAACATCGGGATGCTTCTCAACGCACAAACCATTACCTCTGAGACCTTGAGCACCACGACCACTACACAGATCACCAAGGTGAGGGACTTCGTATGCCGGCTTTAAGGAAACTTTCCTTATGAGAGATGTGATGTTTATCAGTGCTGAGTTAGTTACCTGTGCAGCATTTCTTCAGCTAAACTGTCCCTTATTTTTTTAGATGGTGAAAGGAGGAATCTCTGAAACCCGAATTGAGAAGCGGATCGTGATCACCGGGGACTCTGAGATCGACCACGATAAGGTTCAGCAAATATTCTGTTAGTTCTAATTATTTCAGCTGTTACTCTTTATAAATATTAATAGATTTTTTTTAGGCTTTGGCTCAGGCAATAAAGGAGGCAAAGGAGCAGCACCCAGACATGTCTGTTACTAAAGTTGTAGTGCATCAGGAAACAGAGATCACCCCAGATTAAAGTCTACTCCATAAACCACATACAGGTGAGGACAGATTTAACACAGTGATGTCCGATAACAGATCAATACAATAAAGTGCCCTGTATCCTGATGCCCTCATGCTGTGCCACGGTCCTGTCGTGATTTAAACACATCTGTGTTGGTTACCGCTGCATGGTTCGTGTTAAGGCAGGTAACGTGTAATGTTCGAGGAGAGAGAAAGAAAGAAAGAAAAGAAAGGACTTGGTGGTAGAGCCATGTGTGTGTAATTGAGGAACTGTTTGTGTGAGGTGTGGTGTGTCTGGCATGGTTTAGTGCCCTGCCATGGTGCTGTGTATACACTTAACTCTCTCTCTCGAGCTGAACACACAGCCTGTGCGTGCAAAGCCATGGCTCTGGATGACTTCTACTCTTAATCAAACATGTGTTGTTTACTTTAGTGCTTTAGTCTCAGGATGTGCAGAGGATTTTTTTTATCGTTCGGTATCCTGTTGTCGTAGCACGTTTTGTGTCTAGACTTTCATCTCTTTCATCTCTTTCTTCCTCCCATCACTACATGTGTGTCACATTTTTGCTCTGTTGCATAACGTGCCTGGGAACTCTGTCTGGATCCAAAATTGTTTGGATTTGCCTTTTTTTTAAATCTGCAAAGACGTTATAAACTTTCGACTCAGTATGTTAACTAGGATACGGACACAGTAAACTCAGAGATTTGAATCTTTTCCATAGAAATCCATCCCTGATTCACGTCCGCACCAGACTGATGCTGAACTCCAGACTTCTTCAACCACAACCTCTTCTGACCGGCAGGAGGAACATAATGGATCACCTCCAGACTGTCTGTTCCATCAGATTCAACCTTCTATTGGAATACGCTCTCCTGTAGCACCTCTCTCTGTCTGTCTTTCTCTCTCTCTCTCTCTCTCTGTAGCGCTCTCTCTCTCTCTCTCTCTGTAGCGCTCTTTCTCGCTCTGTATCTCTCTCACTCTGTCTCTCACTCTGTCTCTCTCTCTCCAGATGTCTGTAAAACAGCTGATTGTTTCATGTCAGATTGTTATAACAAAACCTGTCTTTTAATGCAATTTTAAATATAGATTTTAGCGGGTTTGATAAACGGTAGGTTTTTAATACGTTTTTAAATCATAAGTGGTTTTTAGGGTTTTGTCACACGAAACAAAGGAGCAGCAGCATCAGAAATTAGTCTCAGTTGTTTTTCTTCTGTTAAAGAATATCCATTATTGTGAACAAGTTCTTCTCTTTCTTCTTCTTAACTATTATCTTCTCTTTTATTTTTTGCTTCACTTCATTTGTTACGGTTCTTAGAGACAGCCTGCGCTTTTTCGTGCAGATTTTAATGAGTCTGAGTTGTTCTTCCCTCCTAACAACCAAGTGCATTGAACATTACCCACACACACACACACACACACACACACACACACACACACACACACACACACACACACACACACACACACACACACACACACACACACAGACCTCCCAACAGTCACAGAGTGAAGTACAGTATGATGTAGTTTGTGTTATAGACGTCACTGCCATACAGCCATCTTTCCTCATCATCTTTTAGTCTTGTAGACGTCGGACTGCGCACTCTTAGTATCAGCTTTATGTTCCCTGTCCTTCAATGCTTATATAATCTACTGATCAAAAGCATACATTTCCTACCTTTTCCCCGTCCACGTGATGCGACTGCTACTTTAGTTGAATTCCCTCACTAGCTTGCTAGCTTTCGATGAACTGTTTCACCTCTCACTGGGTGGAGTCTCTCCCAGTATGCCACGTCGTTTCCACTGTCTGGAATGTTTAGCTGGGATGTGAACATGTGCTACTCTAGGTATTTCCATCCTAAGCACCCACCTTATGGTGATGTATATCACCATCAGGCAGACTAGTGGCCTGTGGTTACATTCTATTCAGATATGTTTTGCTGCCACATCTTAACATATACTGTCCTCAGTCTCGGCACGGATCACCTTAAAGAAACAGCTTTGTCCAGTGGTACGCTGCTTGCACACAGAGCAGAAGCGGTGATGGTTATTGTACTGGATCAAGCACTGATACCTCTGTTGTGGAGTTGGTTGAGGCCTCACTCTCATCTGTGTGGTTTCTGGGCTAGGATATGGCTTGACTCTCCGCTAAACTGGTTCATGAACAAAGACAGGTGTCAGTGGCACAGTCCGTCTTGTAAAACAGTGCAACTCTAAACAGTGACCACTTATCACCACAAGTGTCTGGCCGTTACAGGGAGACAACTTTACAACTGAAAGTATCACCACTGGGTAGCAACATAATTAGATCTGTGGCCCTGTTTTCCTTTTTGCAGCAGTAGACACTCCAGCTCCACTGATGTCCCCAAACATTTTCAGGTCTCATGGCCATGACAGTGTCAGACCCCAGCAAACTCGCCACTCTAACCTTTCCTCTCGGAAGAAGATTCCAGGGAATGATGGCTGTGTTAGAACAGTCTTTGTGTCTTTGCTGGAACATATCATGTTTTTTTTTAACAAAAGATATTGCTACACTATATAGGCAAAAGTATGTGTATCCTGCACATCACACTGACATATGGTTCTTCTCCAAACTGTTCCATAAAATTTGGAAACATACAATTGTATTTTTTTATCTTTTCACCACTAATGCTCTTGTCTCTGAAGGAGCACAAACCCCACAGTCAGATTCAAAGATCTAAGGAAAGTCTTTCCAGAAGATTAAAGCTCATAATCTGATGGTCCGATGTCCACATACATCTGGCCATATAGTGGCGTTTTATTTACATATAGTGGCGTGTTAAAGAATGTGTTAATTTGGCTTTCTTTCTGAAATTAAATTTCCAGATTCAGATTTTTAGGTGAAACTGTAGGATGCACCAGCTCTCGTGACCTGAGTGGGTGATTTATTAAATCATGGAATCTCCTTAATGATGGATGGATGATGCAATGTCTTTGACTCTATGAATCTCTGGACTCACAAAATGACTTAGGATTAGACTTTGATCTGACATGTTGCCGAACTGATTCTAAAAATGTGTAGAATTGGCTTTAAATACTTTCAGAGAAACGAAGACCAGTGAACTCAAATTCTTTGCCATTTGGCTTTCCACTGCCATGCCTTGACTGTGCTAGTCAGCTAGTCTGCTAGCATGCAAACGTGCACAATACAAACAAAAATAACACTCAGATAAATAACAGCTCAAAACACTCACTAAAGTTATTAGAATTAAAGCCAAAACAGAGTAACATTACTGATTCAAGTGAATAAACGGTGCTCAGAGTTACTCGTCTATAAAATGTTTACCATCTTCCTCATTAGAATTTCATTTCATTGGCGATTCATTATTAATGTTAAAGATAGTGTTAGGTTTTTGTGGGCTGTTGTCCCACTACAAATGAACCAAACTTCTTTGATAAAGGTATAAATAGGATTTTGTAAGGAAACCTAAGTGATATGTGCTTTCTGGTGTTTGACGTTTCTCCCTTTCTGCTCCTGTGAATGGAGAGGTTTATTGCAAGGTTCTGTTCCTCCTTATTTTGCTCATGTGCTGAATAAACTCTAATTCAGTCTTATTGTACGTTTCACTTTCAAAAATGCAGCAAAATGTTGGATTCTGTTCCCTGTTTGTTCCATTTCACTGCTTTACGTAGACATAAAGAGACTGGCTGTATAAATAATATTTAATACTGCTAATACAGTGGCCCAGACTCTCTAAAGTGAACTAAAGCATCATGGATGTCTGGGGTATTGATGGGTTTTCCTACAGCTACACAACAGATCTACGGTCAGGTATCTTTCCTCACACCACAGACTGTAGTGAATCTACTGCTTATGCTTAAGTCTTATTTCAATGTCCTTATTTTCAGCATTTCACTGCAAACTTAGGGCCTTTATTACTTTATTACTTTTGACTTTTCGTTGTTTCTGGTGGTCGCGTTGTAATTAGACTCCTGAACATTTTGTAATGTGTTTTGATTGATCTGTGATGTTGTGTAGACTGATTTACATATTTTTAAATAAAAGTAGTATAACACTGAATGGAGAGCAAGGTGAACTTAATGATTTCTGTCTGTCTTTGAGTAAAACATTTAATTTAGACTATGTAATAAAATGCTTTCAAATATGAGAAGAATATAAAATGATAAAGTGATAAAATGCTGTAATCTATTCAAACCATAGTGCATAGGTAACATCCATAAACATCCTGTTCTATAAATCTGTTAAATAATCATTGTGTGCTTGTTGTATAACTAGGACTGTAATCGTGCTGATGGAGCTTACATAATTAGGCTCCAATTCCGATTCTTCACTCAGATTGGATGCATATGATCGTGTCCTTATCTGCACATGTGCATGCCTATTTCTTCAATAGTAGGATTCTGAATCACTTATCAGATATGTAAATGATCTAGGACAACATATAAAAGTGACTCAGGTCTAATGTGAAAACATCAGACTTTTGTGTCCATGCACTTCTGAAGAAAATCACATATGTGTACCGTTAAGACACAACAATGGAATTAGACCTGATAACATGGATCGGTGTAGTGGGATCATGTGCTTTAGTGTGCTTTATTTGAATATTTTGTCTTCAGGTAAAGTAGGTTCCTGACTTTTGTATACTATCTGCTTAACTCACTTTGTTCTAGAGTAGTGTGATTTGAATTCTGTTATATTCTATAGCATTGTTGATCTTATAGTGTTGGTCTTTGTTGTTCTCTCAGCTGATTAATCAGGAGTAGTTTCAGTCTGTGGGCAGGTCTTACTCATTTAAACTGAAGCGGTTTTTAAGTATCTCGATAACACATTGTAACATAAGCGTACTGTTTGATACATTCTACCATACCTTAAATCTAACTCTTGGTTGACTGCAGATCTTTGCCTCAAACCCATCTCTGTACTCAACTCTTCCTGTTGCAGATGCTCTCGATAAAGAGCAGAGGTCACAATCCCAGTAACTTCATCTACCCTCCTCTGTTGTGTAAGTCTCAAAAGTCTGCTGTAAAGAAAGCTGATTTTATCTCTGCTTTAGCATCTCATTACTCCTTAGACTTTCTTGCACTAACAGAAACCTGGATATCTCCACAGAACACTGCTACACCAGCTGCTTTATCCTCTGCCTATGTTTTCTCTCACTCACCATGAGAAAAGGGCAGGAGTGGTGGTACAGGTTTAATGTTGTCAAAGGAATGGTGCTTTACACCTCTCCTTTTGTCTCATTTAACCTCTTTTGAATTTCATGTTCAGTTACCTCTCCAATAAACCTTGTTATCATTGTTGTTTACCGCCCTCCTGGTCCCCTAGGAGACTTCCTGGAAGAAATGGACACACTGCTAACTGCTTTGCCTTCCCACAGCTCCCCTCTGACAGTACTTTCATTCTTCTTCCCTCCTGACTCTCCTGGACTCATTTGCCCTGACACTCAACATCCACATCCCCACACACAAAGGAGCAGTGTTGTATAAAGTAGTAGAAAGCAATACTTGAGTAAAAGTACAAGTATCGTACTAGAAAAAGACTTTGGTAGAAGTGAAAGTCACCTTTTAGAATATTACTCAAGTAAAAGTCTTAAAGTATCTGATATTTACTGTACTTAAGTATCAAAAGTAATTTTCTGATATTAAATGTACTTAAGTGTTTGAAGTAAAAGTAAAAAGTAAAATTTCAGTGATTTTCGGTAGGCATAAGAGCAGGGGCGGTTCTAGGATTTCATCTTTAGGGGTTTTAGCCCTCAGTGAGAAGTTAAAACAAGAAGAGTTTTATATTATATATTATATGACTACATAGTAAGCCAAAAGTTATGGTATTATTAAAACGAGTAATGAAGATGCTTAATGGAAATATAGCGGAGTAAAAGTATACATTTTATCTAGGAAATGTAGTGGAGTAAATGTGAAAGTTGACATAAATTTAAATATCGAAGTAAAGTAAAGATATGTGACATTTCTACTTAAGTACAGTAACAAAGTATTTGTACTCTGTTACTTTACAACACTGCAAAGGAGGCAATGTCCTGGACCTGGTTTTCACCCGTCCTTCTCCAGGTACAGACATGACTGCTACCCCACTACATGTCTCCGAACATCACCTGGTATCCTTCACCATCACTCTCCCTATCCTACCTAAAACTACCTCTCACCTCCTCGCTATTACCCACCACAACCTCCACTCTGTTTCTCCTTCTTCTTGGCTTTCAGATGTGTTGCATAGCATTAGAAGAGAGCTAAGATCATCCAAGAGAAAGTGGAAGAAATCACAACTTGATGCAGATCTTGATTCTTACCGAACACTCCTGGCCAAGTTCTCCACGGATGTGACTTCTGCTTGAAGCTTTTGCACAAGACCCTCGGAAGCTCCACAACATCATCTCTTCTCTACTCAACCCCCCCCCCCCCCGTATGTCTCTGAGAAACTACATGCTATTAGATCAGCTGAACTGTCATCCGTCCTTATCGTCCTTGACCTTTCAGCAGCGTTTTATACGGTCATCCACAAGACTCTCTTATCCACCCTCAGGAGTCTTGGGATTTGTGTATCAGCTTCGGAATGGTTCGCTTCCTACCTCGAAGGTTTCTCATATCAGGTAACATGGAGGGGAGTGACATCTGCTCCACACAGACTCTCCACTGGTGTCCCACAGAGCTCAGTACTTGGTCCTCTTTTCTCCCAGTATACTCACTCTCTTGGTGAAGTTATTTCCTCACATGGGTTCTCTTACCACTGCTATGCTGATGATACACAACTTATCTTCTCTTTCCCAACCTCATATACCACAGCTTCTGATCGGATCTCATCATGTCTGGCAGAAATATCATCATGGATGACAGCTTATCAGTTAAAGCTCAATCCTAGCAAAACTGCTGATCATCCCAGGTGATTCATACCCAGGTCATGACCTTGCTATAACCTTGCTATATCCTAAATGTGATGTACTGTTATTCTCCACCATCAGACATATGCTATTTTTATTGATATCATTTTAACATTAGTGCTAATCTATAGCATATACATGATTACAAAACCTGGTGTCTGTTATTAGTATGTTATAATTAAGAAATATCTGTTTTACATTCACAAAGAGATGACTTTTAATCTCCAGTGGAATAAACAGACTACAACAGAGATGTAGTCGAAATGCAGTAGGATTGAGGTTTGTGGACTGAATCTTGTCTGTTCAGTTTGATCCAAGGTAAATTTGCCTTTAAAGCTCTGACTGTCATGTGTTTTAGTATTTTCAGAATCCCTCACTTATTTAAGTTAATGTCTGTCTGAACTTAACCACCAAGAGCCGATAAGAAGCCATGAGCAGCTGATTAAACAGCTCGAACTAGACATGGCTCGTGTTTGACGGGAATGAAAACCTGCACCCACCTCCGCCCACTGCAGTTGAGATTGGACATCCCCCATTTAAATGAATTGTATATTATTTTAAACTGGCATAAAGCAAAACAATAAAGTATCTAAATAATACTGCATTGAGTTACAATGTAATTAGACAGTGCCTTCTGAGCAGGAAATCTTGACTCATCTAGACTAATCAGAAAACAGTCTCTGGCTCTCTGTAAATCTATCCAATTAAACTGGGATGTTTTATAAAGCTGTCACTTCAAATTAGACATAAGATTCTTTATAGCCCCCACGTCTGCTTCTGGATCCATTCAGACATTAGATAGCTTTGGCTGAGGGGAATTAGTGGCATTTCTTTCAGGTTCCTCCAAAACACACCGTCTAGGCCAGAAGGCAAGAGAGCTTTCTAATTAGCTCCAAACTGATTGCCAAAAAAAGGGGAATATCTATCCTGTCCTAGCTAATTGGATATTGATGATCATCTTCTCCTTGCAGTGTTTAGCTCAGAGAGTTCCTTTCAGCTCTTACTCAGAAGTACATACTTGCCTGGGATCTGCTTATCTATCTTTCCATCTGTCAAATCTATCCACAAGCATTTATGATCAAATGACTAACAATGGTCTAAAAACAGTCCCCAAATGAACAAGCCCCTGTAACTGATGTAAAACGTCTACACATCACTGATTGAAACATTAAGTCAGAAGGTTTATCCCACGACCTAATTATGTTTTACTTTTACTCTGCGTCTGTTCTCTTCATCTTCAACTCTACCTGTTGATCTTCTCTCACAGTCACATGCACTAATCAAGCGTTGTGTTGAAAGGTCTTTATTAGGACAGACTTACAATCAATTCAGAAAACCAATAATTTTACTAACTAAACTTCGAATTATGTTTCAGTTGGTCATAAATATCATGGGTGTAATTGTTAGTTCTGATCGTATAGAGTTACCTTTCCCTCATCCCCTTATCCCTGGTCCAATTAAAGGCCATACAGTGTCAGTTGCACACTATTTTATAGAGAAAGCAGTCTGTTGGAATAAGATCACAGGTGGCACGTTAATAGAGAGAAGCTTTTACTACATTACAGCACAGTGAAATACTTTCTTCACATATCCCAACTTTTAGAGTTTCTGGTCAAAGCACAGGGTCAGACATGATATAGTGCCCCTGGAGAAGAGGGGGTTAAGGGCCATGCTCAAGGGCCGAACAGTGGCAAATTGGCAGTGCTGGGGTTTGAACCCCAGCCATCTGATCAACAGCCCAGAGTCGTGTCCATGTAGGTTTCCTCTGGTTTTCCTCTCATCTCCTAAAAACCTGCTAAAGTGAGATTGGCTACTCTAAGTTGCTCAGGTACAAATCAGTGTGTGAAGGTGTGTGTGGTGTCCATGGTATCCTGAGAAGGACTGGTGTCACATTCAAGGTGTGCTCTTCATACAGGCTCCAGCTCCACCATCATTCTGACCCGGATACAACACTTGCTGTTTCTCCTTTAATGCTAGCCTGTTTCGTGGTGTACATTCTTTTTATTGTTCCAGAAAATGTTTAGGTGAAAGTTTTCCACTGCTCACTAATATTTTGTTTACTTACTTTTTTCATGGGCTAGGAGTGAAAGTCAAAGAACAGGAAACACTTACTGTATACACACACACACACACACACACACACACACACACACACACACACACACACACACACACACACACACATCTCCAAGTGTTTTTGTGTCTCTAGCGTGTCTCTAAGCCTCAAGAATCTGAGCTGTAGATTTATATATTGTTGCACAAGTAAGAAGGCTGAGTTAAAGTCCACTCCTGCTGTGTAGCATTTCAGCTTGTTGCTGTGTCTTATGTCTACACCTGGATCCTATTGACTGCTAAATACAAGGAAATAAAACTGTGCCTCAGAGACCGGCAGCAGTAAAAACAAATTACAACCAGCTTTAGGCCACAAATCTGCTGCTCACAGATGCACACACACTGAGAAAAAGATGTGAACATCCTTTTACTCTGAGCTACATGACATGAGTCAAAACTCACAGCCTCATATAAAAAAAAGTTTGTCTACAAATCCAAGAGAAATTTAATAATAATATGTACAATTCCATAAAAAGCTCTTAGTCCATGACCTTCACTACAACCTAATATTCTACAATAATAACTAGCTTATTAGACAAAATGAAATAAGAAGACGTTTCTTTCACAGTTGTACAGATTTTGGTCTTTTTGTTATGCGCAAGTCTGAAGGAGTTAGCAAGCCAACTTTACAAGCTGTAAGAACTGCTGAAGCCATCTTATAAACGACCGGTTTAATGAAAAAAGGTCATACCTGGAAGAATCTATAAAGTCTAATAAGAGGGGACAAGCTGGCCTCAGAGACGTACACTACTGAGGATAAGAGGAGGAATTTCTCATTCTACCGCTGCCTCATCTCCCACTTCCTCAAATTAAACTTTAAAAATAAAACCTAAAAATTTGACAAACTCTTATACACCAGTAAAGTATGGGGCAAGTAGGGGCTTGTTCAGTAAAATAAATCCCATGTAAAGGTATCAAACCCAAATGTGGTGGATTTTTAGCATTACAGTTTCCCTTTTGAGCTCCATGAAGATGATGATGGTCTGGTGTCCACACACTTCCAAGCCCTTATCATATTATAATCAGCTGTTTTAAATAGATTAGACATGATTACCAAGGTAGAACACTGAGATATCTTAGCTTTGTCATGTTGTCATGTAACTGAGACAAAACACATCACTGTGAAGTGTAGACGATACAACGTCCTCTTTTACACCCACCTGACCTTTCACACACTTAAAGATATGCAAGCACTTCTCTTATTGCCTTTATTTGGGACACAGATATGAAATCAGGTGAGCAGTTGGTGCACAGGTACAGTCAAAACACACATGCAGCATACATACAGACACACAAACAGCAGAAACATGAACTTAGACTTGAGGAAAAAAATATTTTGGACCTTTGGAGGTTCATCAAGCTGAAGGGAAAATCTACTCATATCCTTGCATCACTGCATGGAGAAACAGTAAGAGTTCTAATCAGCCCTTAAACAATTTAACCCGTTAAAAGTAATATACTGTATGTATTGTAATAAATGAATGATTTAAAGCCCACTGCTTCAGGAATACATCTACAGCCTGTTTCAGTGCCTGAACATACATATATATGAACATATACCAATATGCTATTTTAATCCCCTGCACATTCTCCTGTCTCAAATAACTAATAAGCAGCTAAAACTTTAGGTGTCCATCTGAAGGAACCCTTAAAGGCTCTATCTGGAACCTTTTTCCCTTTCAGAAAGGGCTCCAAAAACTAAGAGGCTAAGAATCATTAATTATCCAGTGAGCTCTGAAGAACACTAGGGCTGAATTAAACTTCCTTTAAATGATGGTTGCCGTGTATCTTATATGTCCACGTGGTATATCAGTAGGGGGCAGTATAGTCATGTGACCCTGTGTCCACAATGGACTAAACAGCCCAGCATTGTGTTTAAATCACATACCACAAAGTGTGAAGTGGGTCAAAGCTCATCACTGACGATCTGACATAAATACCATAAAGCTTGTACTTCTATAGTGGGCACTGTTACCTGGAGGCTGCAGATTTGTACTTAAGACCTGCTGAAATGAGAGATTTTCCTGCACGGTGGCTTAGTGGGTAGCACGTTCGCCTCACACCTCCAGGGTCGGGGTTCGATTCCCGCCTCCGCCTTGTGTGTGCGGAGTTTGCATGTTCTCCCTGTGCCTCGGGGGTTTCCTGCCCCGGTCCAAAGACATGCATGGTAGGTTGATTGGCATCTCTGGAAAATTGTCCGTAGTGTGTGAGTGAATGAGAGGTTGTACACCAGGGTGTATCCTGCCTCGATGCCCAATGATGCCTGAGATAGGCACAGGCTCCCCGTGAAACGAGGTAGTTTGGATAAAGCGGTAGAAAATGAGTGAGTATTTCACAGTGTAAAATGAAATAAAATTAAGCCTTTAGCAACAATTTATAAAATATTCAGGGTGTACTTTAATAACCATGCCAATGAGATGTGTATCTTCCCCTCCCTTTAAAGCTTACAGAGATAGCTTTAGGAGTCTGGTTCATGGGTCACGAATGAAATGATGAGGAAATGATAGTGAACCAAAGCTACAGTTGTCTTCTTTGTCTATGATTAGATAAACAATCCTATATATATATATATATATATATATATATATATATATATATATATATATATATATATATATATTTATATATAACATTGATGTTTATACACAAGTTTTTTTTTTTATATCTGATACAGTTACATTTACAGCAGAGAAACTTTTATCCACAGCATCTAACAGAAGTCTTTAAAAAACACAACCTCATGCTAGTTCACTAGATCATAGTGTAAAGGTCACATCAGTCTGGAACCCAGGCGGAGAAGTTCCCTGGAAGGCATCCTGGAAAGAAGCAAATGTTTGGCTACATTAAGAAACTGAGAAATGGGGCTTTTTGTTGTCTTTGGTGACACAATGCTGCATTTCCTTTCCAATACATTTGTCCAACAGGCCTGTTAATATATAATAGGTGCTGGCCACAGCATGTCTTTATACTCCACAGATTTTAGCTCCATTTTAGCTTAGATTTAGAGTTCAAGCAAATGATCTGAAATCATTCGATCTAAAGGGAAAATCCATTCCAGATGCTCGGATAGTTTGAGATGCATCAAGGCATATCCAAGATAAGGTCATGGCCAGCTGTGGTGCTTCTGACCCTCCAAAGGTGCCAGGTCCAAGTCAAGAGGTTTTATGTTAATGCTTGGCTGATTCACACATATCTCAGAGATGCATGATTGTGGGAACTGTTTAAGGCATCGTGTGTTTTGCACTGCCCTTTCCTCCAACTGTACTAAGGACTTGGACAATGTGTGTGAGCTAGTTCTATAACTCATGCTGTAAGAGCGCCTCGGAGGGACTGTGTTTAAGACCCAGTCCTCCCCCTCTGGGGCAGACATACAAGATGAAGTCAGGTATTTGCTGAGGTTACAGTGACTCTTTGGTTGGGGCTGGTGGCCACAGACCTGTCCCTTTTCTACATCCAGGTGAGTGCTCATGTCTCCTTTGCTGGAGTTCAAGGGGTCTGATAAATGAATCGAGGAGATGAATAAAGACTCTTGATGGCAAAGTATCTCCGTGTGCATCACTTCTTTCTGAAGTGAAATTCTGTCTTCCTTTGTGGTCTTGGCCTGCAGCAGCGGATCAGAGGAGGCCATCTCTTTAAGGCACAAGATGTTCAAGTGGGCTGCAGGAAGGCTGCCGACCCAGTGGTAGTGCCTGATCAGAGAGTTTACTTGGGTGAAGTCTGTTGACGGCACACTAGACATGGTGCACATCATGCTCTGCATCTCAGACAGAAGAATTTGAGTCTCTTTGTCTCGATTCTCATATAGGACTGTGTTAGCGCAGATGAGAATAAATAGTCCCACTCCCATAATAACAGGACCTACCAATTTCATTCTGTCTGTGTGAATCAGACTCGCCGTTGAGAACAGTCCTTTGGCTCCAAGGCCCCAGCTTGATCCCTGAGAGGGGCTTTTACTAACAGAACCTACTTCTGATCTTTGCACACGATACGGCCAATACCCCACCACTGCCAGTGTGGTGCCAACAATCACCACTATTATCCCCAGCACCAGAAACGCCCCCGGCATGGAGCGGATGCGCACCTTACCCTGTACTACCCCACCTTTATTCTTCCTGGAGCGCAGACTGAAGCATGGCAAACGCTGAGAGGACAACGAGGCTAAATCCTCAGTTTGAGCCTTGTGGGTTCTCATACCTCCAGCTCTCAGGTTCTACAAAGGAAGGGAAGGACACATGTTAGAACCGAGCAAGCACAAAAACTTTTTACAAACTTTTTTGTTGGGTATTCAAGTACACTGTCTTACACAACTCATTTATAAAAAAAAACATTCATTACAAGTTTAGAAGGGCTCTTTTTCTCTCATCCAGCCAGTGACTGCATATTAAATATCATACATTCATTTGAGTTTAGCATCTAATAAACTACACAATGTAATCAGCACCATAGCAGAAACTGTAAAGGCAAAGGTTTGTATAAAATGAGGTGCCTTCTTTACCTCCCTAGAAGGTATGAACTTTATCTTGAATTTTTGCTCATTTGTGATATGTATCCAAGTTCATGTCATAGCTGACTGTGGTGCATCTGGCAATAAATTCACTGTCCAATTTATTAGGGACATTCAACCAGTTATCCAATCAGCCAATCATGCAGCAGCAGTGGTGTGATATCTATAAACAAGCAGATACAATTCCAGAGCTTTATGTTCACATCAAACATCAGAATGGGGAAATAGTCTGATCTCTGTGACTGTAACCGTGGCCTGGTCTAGAGTTACACAGAATAGTGCTAATAAAACTCAGAGCGAGCAACAGTTCTGTGGGTGGAATCACCTTGTTGGTTGGTTCGAGCCTCTAGGGAGGATACAGTAATTTAAACAGAGGCTATAAAAATTGTTACACACCCCTTTTAAAATGGCAGGATTTTGTGACAAAAGAATCATACCAAAGTCACTCATTTCAGATTTTTTTCTAAGCTGCAATCTGCAAATGAAAAGAAAACAAAGTGAAAAACAATCAAAAATCTTTTAGGGGAAAAAAGAAAAATTAAAAACTCACAATAAAGTCACATCAGTTTCTGAAGTCCATTTGGTACCAACAACCATAGAAGGATCAGAGTCCCATTGAACACATTTGTTTATCCTTATCAGTGAAACAGATGAGGGTGCTGGGAAGGAGAACCCAAACGCAGGCCAGGGTCCAAAAAAAAGAAAATTTATTAACATAAAGGATAGTAATAAATGTCTATATATGAAAACATAAATGCACAGAATGTAACCGGGCAAAGTCTTGGGCTGAAAAAAAATAATCCAATCAGAAACGGGCAGTAATCCACACAGGAAAAAGGGTAATCCGAAATGTCAATAACCGGAGCGCAAAAAGCGGAACCAAAACAACCGGCAGCAGAGAAAACTCACGTAAGGAATGACAGGGAAAAAAGGTAATCCGAGACGGGAAAATCCACACGGAAATAGAAAACGCGAGGCACAGATAACACTCGGACCGGAGGCTGGCAGGAGTGACTCAACAAAGCGACGTAGTGACGAGAGATCATCTGGCGAGAATCTAGCATGAACGGCGTGCTTAAATAGCAGTGCCGAGTATAAAAGTCATGCGACAGGGAATGACGTCACCAGAGTGCGCCGCGAAGGTGAGCTTCGGATGAGTGCGCTGACAGTACCCCCCCCTCCACGGGGCGTCTCACGACGTCCCACCAGGCTGGTCGGGGTGGTCACGATGGAACTGGGAGAGGAGGTCCGGGTCCAAGATGTGGCGTGCCGGAACCCAGGAGCGTTCCTCAGGGCCGTACCCCTCCCAGTCCACCAGGTACTGTAGACCCCTCCCACGGCGTCTGGAGCGCAGGAGCCGACGGACAGTAAACGCAGGGCCGCCACCAATGACCCGGGCGGGAGGAGGGGGTCTGGTGGAGGGAACCAGTGCACAGGCCTGGACAGGTTTCAGCCTGGAAACGTGAAAGGTGGGGTGGATGCGAAACACTCTGGGCAGCTTGAGCCGGACCGCAGTTGGATTGATAACCTTAGATATAGGGAACGGTCCAATGAAACGGGGAGCCAGCTTCCTGCATGCAATCTTCAACGGGAGGTCTTTGGTGGAAAGCCACACCCGTTGCCCGACACGGTAAGGAGGAGCGGGGCGGCGTCTGCGGTTGGCCCAGCGAGCATAACTCCGGGAAGATCTCAGCAAGGCGAGGCGGGCTCTTCTCCAAACTCGACGACAGCGCCTCACGAGGGCCAAGGCTGAGGGAACTGAGGCTTCTAGCTCCTGTGTGGAGAATAATGGGGGCTGATAGCCATAGGCAGCCTGAAAAGGGGAAAGACCCGTGGCAGCAGTAGGCAGAGAGTTATGGGCATACTCGACCCAAACAAGGTTGGAGGCCCAAGACGAATGATCCTCGGCACAGAGGAGACGGAGCCCTGTCTCCAGCTCCTGGTTGAGCCGTTCCGTCTGCCCATTGGACTGGGGGTGAAACCCAGAGGAGAGGCTAATGGAGACGCCTAAGAGCTGGCAGAATTCCTTCCAAAATTTGGAGGTGAACTGGGGTCCCCTGTCCGAGACTATATTCCGGGGAATGCCATGGAGCCGGAAAACGTGTTGGAGGAGGAGCAACGCCGTTTCCTTGGCTGAGGGGAGTTTGGTCAGGGGGACAAAATGGACGAGCTTGGAAAAGCGATCGACCACAGAGAGGATAGCGGAGTAGCCATCAGAAAGAGGGAGGCCGGTGACGAAATCAAGTGAGATATGGGACCAAGGTCTGCAAGGGATCGGCAGGGGCCGCAGGAGGCCGGCAGGGCGAGATCGAGAGCTCTTGTGTTGCGCACATACTGGGCAGGCAGTGACAAATTCCCGTGCGTCATGTCTGAGCGAAGGCCACCAGAAACGACGCTGGAGAACCGATAGGGTCCGAGGGAAACCGGGATGACAGAAAAGCCGAGAGTTGTGACACCACTGAAGAACTTGGGAACGGAGCTGGTCAGGGACATAAAGTTTGCCTTCAGGACAGTCATTAGGGACCGGCAGGTTAGACACGGCTTGCTGAACCCTTCTCTCTATCCCGAGTCGAAGCGCCCGAACAGTGACAGAGGGGGGAAGAATGTGTTCAGCAACGGCCTCGACGGGATCGGGGGAGAACTGACGAGAGAGAGCATCTGGCTTCCCATTCTTCGTTCCCGGCCGATAAGACAGCACAAAGTTAAACCTGCCGAAAAAGAGTGCCCAACGAGCCTGTCGGGGTTTCAGTCTCTTGGCAGTCCGGAGATATTCAAGATTCTTATGGTCAGTCCAGACCAGAAATGGTAGTTCCGCACCCTCCAGCCAGTGCCGCCATTCCTCCAGGGCGAGTTTGACTGCCAGTAGCTCACGTTCGCCGATAGTGTAGTTACGTTCAGACGAGGAGAGACGGCGTGAAAAGAAAGCACACGGGTGAAGTTTATTGTCCTTGACGTCCCTTTGAGACAAAACGGCCCCAACTCCGGTATCAGATGCATCAACCTCAACCACAAATTGTCGCGTGGAATCCGGCAAGGAGAGGATGGGGGCAGAGGTAAAAAGCTGCTTCAGCTTCTTGAATGCTTGCTCGGCTTGAGGCCCCCAAGAATAAGGTTGAAGAGGAGAAGTGAGCTGGTGCAAGGGTGCAGCAACCGAGCTGTAACCCCGGATGAATCGCCGATAGAAATTAGCGAATCCCAAGAACTGCTGGAGCTGCTTACGTGTTCCAGGGCAGGGCCAGTCCCGAACAGCCTTGATTCTGTCAGGATCCATCCGAACACTCCCTGCTGCCAGAATGAAACCCAAGAAGGTGGTTTTCGTGACATGGAAATCACATTTCTCAGCCTTGACATATAACTGGTTCTGCAAAAGCCTCTGGAGCACTGCACGGACGTGACGGATGTGTTCCTCAGTTGTGCGGGAAAAAATGAGGATGTCGTCCAAGTAAACAAACACAAATAGGTTTAACATGTCCCGTAAAACGTCGTTAACCAGTGCTTGGAATACTGCTGGGGCATTGGTGAGGCCAAACGGCATCACCCGGTACTCGTAATGGACAGTGGGAGTGTTGAATGCGGTCTTCCATTCGTCGCCCTCACGGATGCGGACTAGGTGATAGGCGTTCCGAAGGTCCAGCTTGGAGAAAATGGTGGCCCCTTGAAGGAGCTCAAAAGCGGAGGCCATGAGAGGCAACGGGTAGCGATTTTTAATGGTGATGGCGTTCAGACCCCGATAGTCAATACAGGGTCGTAGAGTCCCATCCTTCTTCTCCACAAAGAAAAAACCTGCACCGGCTGGGGATGAAGACGGGCGGATAATGCCTGACTCCAAGGACTCCTGTATATACTGGGTCATGGCTTCCCTTTCAGGCTTGGATAGGTGGTACAGGCGCCCCCGGGGGGGGGGGGCAGTGCCTGGCAGGAGGTCGATAGCACAGTCATAAGGTCTGTGTGGTGGCAGGGAAGTGGCACAAGCTCTACTGAACACTTGTCCCAGATCATGGTATTCAGCTGGCACCAGAGAGAGATCGGGGGGCAGGTCCTCCTTGACTGATAACGAGCGGGGTGCCAAGGTGGTCAGGCAATGAGCCTGGCAGTAGATCCCCCAACCAAGGACCCGGCCGCTGGACCAATCCAGGTGAGGGTTATGTTTCTGCAGCCAAGGTAATCCAAACATGACTGGTGCATGGGGCGAAGGGATAACGAGGAAAGAGATCCACTCCATGTGTTCCTTCGTGACGGACACCAGCAGGGGCTTGGTGCGGTAGCGAGCTCGGTGAAGGATATGGCCATCCAGGGCCCGTACCTGGAGACTGGCGGGTAGAGGTTCAGTCTCGATCTCAAGCTGACGCACTAACTCCTCATCAAGGAACTCCGCATCAGCTCCAGAGTCAACGAAGACCGCTAGATCATGTTCTTGGCTCTTGATCTGGAAACGGGCTCGGAGAAGTGGCTTGGGGGAGGCTAAACACCAGAGGCTCGCCGCGGGCTCCTCCGTCAACGGCGAGCCCTGTCTTTTGCTGGGCATGCGAAGGCAAAGTGTCCTGCCTTGCCGCAGTAGAGACAGAGGTCGTGGGCCCGGCGCCGCTCCTTCTCTGCTGCGGACAGGAGACGCCGTCCTATCTCCATGGGCTGGGGAGGTGGAGGCAAGTGTGATCTGTAAGACTCCGAGCGGGTCTTGACATATGGGTTTCTGGGAGGTCCATATGACCTGTCTGGTTCGACAGGGGGCTTGGCATTCGGGGTTCTGGGAGGCCAGGAACGGGTTGGGCGTCCCTCCTCTCTTCGTTCCTGGATACGGCGATCGATCCTGGTTGCCAGACAAACCAGGTCGTCAAGCTCTTGAGGGAGTTCTCGGGCCGCGAGTTCATCCTTCACCTGGGGGGACAAGCCGCGGTAGAACGCGTCGTAGAGCGCCGTGGGGTTCCAGCCACTGTCCCCAGCTGCCATGCGGAAATCCACAGCATACTCAGCCACTGAGCGGGACCCCTGAGATGATTCGAACAAGGCTCGAGTGGCGTCCATCTTAGGCAGAGTGGAGTCGAAAACCTTGCGCAGCTCAGCCGAAAAGGCATCGAACGAGAAGCAGATGACTGACTGACGTTCCCACTCTGCTGTTGCCCAGATCTTGGCCTTCCCAGATAACAAAGAGATAACGTACGCTACCTTGGACCGATCCGAAGGGAAGGAGGAGGGTTGGAGCTCGAAGATCACTGAGCACTGCATCAAAAATGCATGGCAAAGTCCCGCCTCACCAGAAAAATGCTCGGGATGGGGCAGATGTGGCTCCCGAATGGGGTTTATGTTCTGCTCGACCACGGGTTGGGGGGGCTGGGCAGGTGGCCTCGTAAAGGGCGAGGAGGCCTGTGTCGTGGTGAGCATGCTCATGCGCCGAATGAGCTCATTGGTGGATGCGGCTATCTCCTTGAGTTGGCGCTCATGCGCAGCGGACGATTTGGACAAGGAGTCGAGCTGGGACTGCATCTCCTGAGATCCTGCTGGGTTCATTATTGGCCAGATGATACTATCAGTGAAACAGATGAGGGTGCTGGGAAGGAGAACCCAAACGCAGGCCAGGGTCCAAAAAAAAGAAAATTTATTAACATAAAGGATAGTAATAAATGTCTATATATGAAAACATAAATGCACAGAATGTAACCGGGCAAAGTCTTGGGCTGAAAAAAAATAATCCAATCAGAAACGGGCAGTAATCCACACAGGAAAAAGGGTAATCCGAAATGTCAATAACCGGAGCGCAAAAAACGGAACCAAAACAACCGGCAGCAGAGAAAACTCACGTAAGGAATGACAGGGAAAAAAGGTAATCCGAGACGGGAAAATCCACACGGAAATAGAAAACGCGAGGCACAGATAACACTCGGACCGGAGGCTGGCAGGAGTGACTCAACAAAGCGACGTAGTGACGAGAGATCATCTGGCGAGAATCTAGCATGAACGGCGTGCTTAAATAGCAGTGCCGAGTATAAAAGTCATGCGACAGGGAATGACGTCACCAGAGTGCGCCGCGAAGGTGAGCTTCGGATGAGTGCGCTGACAATCCTGATGTCTGATGTGAACATTACCTTAAGCTCTTTATTTGTATCTGTATGATTGTATGGATTAAGTTACTGTTACATGATTGGCTGATGAGCTAACCCCATAAACATGGCCCATGTGTTTAATTGGCCTGTTTTCTGTGTTAATCCCAGGTTAGATTCCAGTAACACCAGGTGAATGGAGCTCATTAAAACCATTCTGATTGATTTGTTAATCAGCAAACTGTTAGAGAACTCAGAGTTTAGCTACATAATTAATATGAAAAATCCTTTTCAATGAAAACATGATATTAATATTTAATATTTCACTTTTATTCAATCACATTTCTGACCCACGTTCTTAGGCTTTTAACTGAGTAAGACTTTGAAGGTCTCTTCTATCATTTTCTCCAGAAAGGACAGAGAACTCAGTATTGAATGATTTCTCAGAAACGACAAAATCAGCCTCTGGTCTAAGAGTAGATGCTCTGAGGAGCTCAGTGAGAAGCGGCTGTTGATTATTCGTGACAAGATCCAAGATCCAGCAGTCTCCCAGAACACAGTGTTAATAGAGAGAAGATGCAGCTGCTAAACAAGCTTAAATGTTTAAAGTGTAAATTCCACCAAACTCACTCATTTATTCAAAGTCACATTCCATGGAATGGGATATAGGGATAAATACATATGTGAGCTTGTGCATTGAATCTAATAAAGTTCCTTACAGTAATTTCACCATTCAGTCGACTGCTTGCATACTGAGTACTGACTAATTTATGACCTCCTGTTCTGAGAGGAAGTTCAGTTCTGAGACTGTTTTATTTCAGTGTGCTTAGCTTCAACTTTTTAGCTAATGTAACCACGCTTGTCATCTCTGTGGAGAAGAAAAGCAACAGTGGAACAAGCATAAACCCCTGGGTTCACACACTCCCCCTTCAGTAAATCAGAGGCATTTGCTCTCTCACCTCCTGCTTTTTCACTGCAGTTTGACGTCACATCAGCGAGACTAAACATGTTATAGACATACGTCAAATGCATTACATAGATGGAAAGTGAGGACAAAAGATTATAAAATGATTGAAATTTATTTAAACATCTCAGTCTGATAAATAATAAATATAAACACTATCATTGCCTTACGAAGACTTTATTCACATGACGTTGTTATTTCTTTGTGCAACAATTGATTAGTTATTAGTTGAAAGTTCTCTGAAGCAACACATAAAATCAGTTTTGGACAGCACCCTGTTAGTGGGAACTACAGCTGAACCTCTGTCAGACAGTTAACTTGTTCCTCAGAAGCTCTCAGTATCTCACAGGGCAAGAGCTCAGTCAAAGTAAGATGTTTATCAGCTATCGTTCTGTAAAGTGTATCAGCCTCATGGCTTGTTTTCCACAAGAATGTAAAAGTGATTCGATAATAAACTGATATATAGTTTGTAAATGAGACTGGATTGTAGACTTTCAGCTTTAACTTGAGGAGTTTTGAAATTACAGCCATTTTTTTAAGTCCCTGAGTTTTCACATTCTCTGAGGCAGTTTCATGGCCAGGTCTGGCCTGTTTCCTTGATATAGGCAGGACTATCATTGTCCAAGTCTACGTATAATCAGGAGATGTCCCCTGGACACAGACGAACAATGAGATCAGACTTTACTAAAAAATCCTGTGCAGTTCTGGAACAAGATGCTTTGGACAAATGAAACCAAGATGAACTTGTACTTGCAGGATGAGAGTATGTAGATGTCACAACCGGGAGGAGGAAGACAGACCCATATGCAGGATAGCTTCAAATGAATAGGGTTTAATAACTATTAATACACTAAACAAGAACACAGACGAAAATTAGACAGGACAAACAGTTAAGTAGACAAAACAATAAATAGGGAACAGGTATGTAGAGACTGGGAGGAGTAAACAAAGGCGGGGCAGACACGTGACACAGAACATAAACATGGCCAAAAGTCCGGGCAGAGTCCTGAATGGAGAAAGACAGAAGGGCTCATGATCCAAAGCATACCACATCATCTGTCCATCATGGCAGACTGGGTGTTGAGGTATGTACGGCTGCCAGTGGATTGTCAGTGGTGATGTGACTGCTGATAGGAACAGCAGGATGAACTTTGGACCGAATAGAAATAACCTTCAGCTCAAATTCATTCAAATGCTAATAATAATGACCTAAATAAGAGTAATGACCCAAAACATACCACAACAGTCACATCCAATATTCAGAATTAAATCAGAATCAGTACATTTTTAATTATCTTATTATTACTTTTACGCCTGTGACAGTGAAAGAACCGGATGGAATTAGTGTAATTCCCGAGATATTTTTTGTTATACCACTTTAACAAAAGCTGAAAATCTAAATTTTCACATTCGATCACAATGACTGCATTACTTCAGATCTGTTGTGGTTGTGTACAGAGGTGTCAATATCCACGAGCTCCATGAAAACATGGTGACCTACACAGTGCACTCACTCTGACTCGACCACTGAACACAGACTCTTACACCATCAGTGTCTGTTCTCAATAATGATCTTGTAGCTGAACGAACACAAATCCTCACAAAATCACTTTAAGCTTAAAACCTACTAGTGTACAACGTCCTTGCTATGTGCTATGGTTCTATTCACTCTGCCCACCAAGGGGAAGAACCCATGCCTTTTCATTCGCCTGTGACAACAAGACTTCCTGTGGAAAGCTTTGCAGAGTGTTCCAACCACAAGTAAAGGTTGTAGTGGAAATCTGGGGATAATTTCTGAGGATAATTTCCGATCTGTGATAGTTTAAGCATGCCAGTGTGATGGAGCCACTCAGAGGGGCCTAACTAACCTGCTAAGGCTTAATAATGTCTATCATATGTTGGGGCAACGGAGTTGTTAGCATTCCCAGTGACTCAAGCTTAAACACAGTGAATCATATGGCATCTTTTGTAAATGGTAGCTGATAAAATGTGATTATATTAGCAATAGGATGTGTTTATTTGCTCATTTGATGTTTGGAACAGTTAAATATGGAACCGTTTATGGAAATACCATTGACCCTTTACATAATCAAATTGTAATTGTTGCTCAAAACTTCTTATTTGATGCGTAATAGAATAGTTTTGAAATGAACTAGGATGAAAATAAAATGTATATATAATGACGTGTGCTGTATGTTTGTTATGTAAACTTATCCCATGTTACAAACCATTTCTGAAGGACGTTCAAACCCCAAAACTCCCTTGATCATCATATCTACTGGAAACAATTGTGTTTTCTGATTCTGATTATTATTGTATTTCTTTCACTGGATTTAGCCAGCTAGCTGACATAGCTACTGTATTTAGGCAGAAATAACAGCAATAAGGATGCTACCTGAATAGCATAGTGTTTTGGCTGTTTCCTCTATGTGCTTTTGTTTCCTCCACCAGTCCAAAGACAAGCGATGGGTTGGCACCCCGTCCTACACAGGGTCACATCTCAGGGGAAGTCACAGCACAAGGTGAGGGACGCTAACCCATCACTGCACACAATTTAATACAAGCATTCACACACTAAGGACAATTTAGATATGTCAATCAGTCTACAAAGCATGTCTTTGGAAGTTTATGTCACCAGGATGCACCAGATCCAACATCTGCCCATTCATGTGGACATTAATTTGACATCTGAGACCTACTTCATCATTACTGCGGACTGTAAACCGCTTCGTAAGCACTGATGCTCGACCTGATGAGCAACACAAGGTGATAATCTGTGTAAAATGTCTACATGTATATTTATTAAACTGAGTCCCTATATAGACCTTAATAAGAACCCGAATGGACCCCATTCAGAAATCCTGTGGAAGTTACTCTTATTAGAATCAAGGGGATTTCTCTACACTGAACACACTCCATTTAAATCATTTAAAAAAGGTGTCCAGGGAATAGTTTACTGCAAATAAAAGACATTTGTCCTATTAATGACATGAGTGTGATCAATTTCACACCAGAAACTAACCCATGTAATATTGTTAAGGACAAAAAAATACAATGCACCAAATCTATCAAATCTACTTTAATAACACACCATCATTCTATATCTTACAGATGTTCTGAGTCCACAAATTTTCAGCTGGATTTCATTGATATTACTTGCCTTGTTTATGCTGTAATATAAAAGCTCTGAATGCATCCAGACATGATCACTGCATCCCATCCACTCCTCAGGTCACATCTCATCTAATCTCATCTCATCTGGAGAGAAGTTTTAAGGCTGACAATAAATCCCACTAAAAATGTAGCAGACGTGCGAGTTGCATAGTCATCCTCTCAGGATACAATCAAGCTCATTTAAAAATAGGTTTAAACTGAGGAAAACATCTACACAAACGCATAGTCTCACATAGTCCAGAGGTGGCCGAGACACAAAGCTTTTGGCAACACACATTATAAAGGAGGCACACAGCGCCTCCCCCAGACAGAGACCACCTTTCATTCCCACTCAGTTCATTAGTGCAAGAGAAGTAAATGTGGATGTGCATGAAGAAGTGCATGAAGAAGCGCATGAAGAAGTGCATGAAGTAGTGCATGAAGAAGTGCATGAAGTAGTGCATGAAGAAGTGCATGAAGAAGCACATGAAGAAGTGCATGGCACAGCATCATCAGCATTATCTGTGATAACAGATGTCTTCACTAAACATCTAGTATAGCTTGTGAAAACATCTACCCTGATATTTCTGCACCATGCCTCAAATAACAGTTTTGAGACTATAAAAGTTTCCACTGATAAATAATAATGTTATAATGTTCAGTAAGACACGTAGAAATCATTGGCATTCGCCAGCTGCCTAAATATCTGTAGATTCAGGTACCACGTGGTTCCCAAACATATGATTCGGTTTGTTTTGGCGACATCTTGTGGAATTTTGTTGCAATAGCTGAGAGATTTAAGGATTAGGGTGTCATGTGTGTGCCACTGATAAATAACCTTAAAATATTTTGCCCTGTGATCTGGTGTTTCACCCCTTCATACCCAATCTTCTGGGATCCACTGCATTCCTGATCTGGACACTAAAAGTGAGTCTGTAAAGTATATACATGGTTCCCTTTGGGTTATTTTATTGGGAACAAAACTGTTAACAATTTAGGAACTCTCTCTATGGGAAATGTGTTGTTCCCTAAAGTGAACCTATACAGAATTTTCTCTAATGGTTATTTTTAGTTATTTTTTTTTTTAGCCATAAACTAGAAATAAAACATATTTATGTTTATGAGAACGTTAACAGAAGGCATTTCCACCCATTGGACCCCTGCTAACAGGATGTTTTAGTTTGTTCTTTGTAAATTCTGTGTAATCTCTAAAGACCACCTAGTTTGGGTTTTCATGACCTCTAGGTGGTCCCAATAGGAGCAGAGTCCTAACTAGAGCCAGAGGGTTTTACCACATCGCCCTGATCTTATACATACATTGCCTCCCAGTTAAACTTTGCATTATAAAATACTATTATTGACCTATAAAACACCGTAAGGTCACATGTATCTGAGTGAGATTATGATCTGCCAGGCCTGCTTCAATCAGAAGATGCTGGCTCCTTAATAGTACCTAGCAGGGGCGATTCAAGGATTTCATCTTTAGGGGAGTTTAGCCCTCAGTGAGTATTTAAAACAAGAAGAGTTTTATATTATATATTATATGACTATATAGTAAGCCAAAAGTTATGGTATTATTTAAAATGGCAAAAGTGGACACCAAAATTTTATGCATGATGTAATGATGCCAGTCTTGAATCAAATCAGTTCATGTATGTGTGCATTCTCTACAGTGAGTCCAATTAATGTAGTCATTAATAAAAAATATTCACAAGACAAAGACCAAATCAATAAATGTTATTTTTATTTAATATTAAATGGATTGTTTGCATTAATATTTTGTTTGTGCTATCAACTCTGGTAATAAGAATAGTGAAATTTTACTGCTTTTGGTTGCCGTCTTTACGTCTTTCCGCCGACTAACGTTATAGATAAACGCCTCCAGCTCTGACTGCGTGTGCACGATGCGCGTTCCTGTGCTTCTCCGTTCAAATAAAGCAGACAGCCGAAGACGTACTTTTGAAAGACTTTTTTTACGTGCGTAAAAGCAAAGTTTTAGGGTGGCTGAGATCACAGACAGGGGGGCTGAAGCCACCCTAAAAAAAGGCCTAGAACCGCCCCTGGTACCTAGTATAGGGAAGATCACAACCGGGGCAGATCTTTCTCTTACAAAGGGCTACAGTTATGGAACAACCTTTCATTTAGTGTTCAGGACTCAGACACAGTCTCAGTGTTGAAGTCTAGACTAAAAACACATTTGTTTAGTTTATAAAACCTGATTGTAAAGACTTTTATTAGATAGCTTTTCTCTCTGGAAAAGGTCTGTGGGTTCATGGTCATAGGGAACTGTAGTAAATTGTTGTTCTGAGTCTGTTCAGCTTACACATTCTACTGACTGAACAGAGTTTCAGATGTCCAATTCCTCATTGGATAAAGTGAACATGGAAACCTTAAAATATTATACAGCTCTTAATAGTTTCTCTAGTGTCATCAGATTTTTACTTGCTAAAAAGAGATAGAGCTAGAGTCATGACACAAAAGACCAAAGCCCTATTGTGGTTGTTTATGACATTATTATAAAACATTTTGATGTCTGAAGTCTTTAGGATGAGTTTTAAAATGTGGCACGTTTATTAAAAAACCTTTGTCTATTAAATACAACTTTTAGTTGAGATGGAGAGATGAACTCGATCCTAACTGTGGTTATGGTGTACCTGAAGTTCTCTGTGAGTTTAACAGGTTTTCTTCCACTGGCCAGTTGTTTCCAGAATCAGCTCTGGAAATCTAGAGATCTGTTTCAGTCTGTATCTTCATTCATCTTCAGTAACTGCTGACAAGAAGGAAGAATGAATGAACGTCTGATCTGAAACAGAATCTTAGACATTCTTGAATCACAGATTAGGCAGCTTAGAAGAGCTGAAGTGGTTTATTGTGGAACGGTATTTATTGTGGACGTTATCAGAATCTTCTGCAAATTAAGGTTACAAACAGCCACATGGGTGATAATAAAGACCTATCAGGCCAACCTGTCAATCATCTCTCACTTTTTTCCTTTTTCTAGATTGGGATGTTTTTCTTTGAGATTGGGCTGTTTTTGTGGAATAGGAATAAGAGACTACACTCATGTGTAAACTGCACGTTCAGGGATATTTATTGGCACAAAAAATACAAAGGAATGATTTCATTCTGTGAAGCTTGATAACATGGTCATCTTCTCCCACATTCAGAGCCATAAAACAGTGCTTTCAGATTAGTTGGAGATGTCGAAGGTCATGTGCATGTGGTCCACAACAAACTGCCAAAGCAGCCACGTCATTTGTATAACACACAATTAAACATAGCATGCTGACCACCAAACATGTGGATGTGGTCTGTCAAGAGGAGACAAGCAACAGTAAAAGCAAACAGATATAAAGTAAGACTACAGGTGGTATTTTGGTCTACAGGAGATCAGGTTTGTTGCGTTTGAGTGCAGATTAAACCACATGTAATAGATTATAAATCCAGTGAAGCTCTCTGTGTGCTTTCAGATCACTGCATAACACACAGGAAATGTTTGGCAAATTAAAGTGGCATAGATACAAAGGAAAGTAGACAGTCATCACCAGGCAAAGGACACGAGGTGGGTCTCTCCTTTTAGGGCTCAAGCTCCAGCAAAGCACAGGAAAAGGAATTGGATGCTACCATGAGGGACTTTTATGCAATCTTGAGAAACTTCTCCACAGTGTCCGTCTCTACTGCCTCAGAAAACATTTCATAGTCCTAAAAAATGAGGAAAAAAATACATCAGAGCATGAGATTCGGAACGATTAACATTACATCAATCGTTTAGTAAACGTGTGTAAATATTTTCTGTTAAACAAAATGAACTGAAAATATTCTGTCAGGTTTCTAAACGTTTCTGAAACACTTCTGTCTTTACATGTGAATGTTACTGAATGTCAATCACCCATACATTACAGTTTATTAATAAAATCAATATTTTATTTGCAAAGAAGGGAGTTAAAATATCCTCCACTTCTGTTCTTTGGCCTTTACCCCGATGGTTCATTTCATGCTCACCTCAGTCTGGGACCTTTACCTTTTATGAGTTTTGTGGGTGTCTGCATATGCAAATGAGATGTATTGAGCATGAGCTGTTTAAGTCTTTAGTCAGCTGACATGTTTTTTTTTTCTCTGATTAATGCCAGTAAAATAAAAGCAGGTTTTAATTAAATGTTCTCGATGATACATGATGATGATGATGATGATGATGATGATGATGATACAGATCAAGACTCTAAAGCACTTCTATAAGTCGCTCTGGTTAAAGGCTGTAAACACTGTAAACGTTATATAGATCAGCAGTTTAATCTCCACCTTATATTCCAGATATAAAAAGGGCAGTAATCCATGCAAGATGATCTGACGTCAATCAAGTCGAAGTTTACAAGAGTTACAAACATTTATCAGAATTTACAGGATTTTCTCATCTAAACACTCATTCGAATGATTTGTGGAGAAAGCTGCTGGTGTCCAGGCTGATAAACAAGTTTTTTTTTAGCTAAAACTTTGATCAGAAAATATCAGGCACACACACACAGAGGCTTCACAAAGTGGGCTGAATTAATTAAACATGGGAAATTACTGAAGTTAAATACATGGGGGAAAGAAATCTGATTTTAGGTTTGTTGTGAAAGCACAAAAGCATTTTTTCACTTTTTAACAGAGATTAACTTTTTATTATAATGTTAAACACCCAGAGTTCTTTGTTTATCTGATACCTGATTAATGGAACCCTTTTCCACCAAGGCAGTTTGGGTTAGGGTTAGTACCCTCAGTAATGCCCCTTTTCCACCGAGGCAGTTTGGGTTAGGGTTAGTACCCTCAGTAATGCCCCTTTTCCACCGAGGCAGTTTGGGTTAGGGTTAGTACCCTCAGTAATGCCCCTTTTCCACCGAGGCAGTTTGAGTGCTGGTTCGGAGCGTAATTTAAAATCAGTTCTTTCTTTTTTGACACCCAAAGCTCTTAACCAGGAAAAGTGGTTGTTAAGTAGCACCGTGACACGTACACAGTGACGTCAGACTCGGCTCTGTGATGCCCTCTAACCCATGGAAAGGCAAACCGGTTCTTATACCCCTTTTCCACCAAAAAGAACCGGGTACTGCTTCAGAGCTGGTGCAAAGTTGGTTCCACTGGCGAACCTTCCAAGAACCGGTTTGCCTTCCAATCGGTTAGAGAGCATCACAGAGCCGAGTCTGACGTCACTGTACACGTGTTACGTTACACAGCAACGTTAGCGCAGCAGTGGCAAACACAAACACAACATCAACAATGCCGGATATTGCTTTACTGTCAAAGCTCATGGCTCTGTGAATCTACATTGGCATCCAAACGTGGCGAATCCAACGTGTACGTGCTGCTCTGTGTAATTTGTATAAACAGAGGTTGTAATCGAGAATGTACATAACATTATTTTATCATTAAAACACACACACACAAAAAAGTTAGCCTTAGCACGTAGCTACCTACTATCATGTGTGCTGATAATTGATCATATTGCGGTAAAGTAAGAGTGTATTAAACATTAGTATACTTAAGGTACATTATCTAATGCGCTAACAGTAACCCCGCCCACAGCCCCTGACACAAGCGGTTCTTAAGTCTAGACCAGCAATGTTTTGGTGCTACTTAAGAACCACTTTTCCTGGTTCAGAGCCGGTGCTTTGGCTGTCGAAAAAGAAAGAACTGGTACTAAATTAGGCTCCGAACCAGCACTCAAACTGCCTCGGTGGAAAAGGGGCATTAAAAGATTCGCCAGTGGAACCAGCTTTGAACCAGCACCTGGTTCTTTCTGGTGGAAAAGGGGCAAGAAGAGAGTCTCTATATAAAGGTGTGAATGGAAGCAGAAACATACAGCTTAGAGGGAGTGGCCAAGGCCAACATGAGAGTCAAGTTAGCATATATAGCTGTTGCAGTACACAGTGAAATGAGACAACGTTTCTCCAGGATCATAGTGCTACATAAAACAAAGACAGAGCTAAGGAGTTGTAAGTAGTCTTAGCCACATAAAGTGCAACTTTGCAACCTGGTGCAAACAGTGCAGGACAAGACAAACAAGACAGTGGAGGACAAAATACAGTGTAGACAAAAAGTTACAAGACAATACAAAAAAGTAAAAAAAATACAATACACAAAAGACAATAAACAGTAACAGAAACAGCGCCAACCGACCAGTGTATATACAGTACTGTATGTGAATACTGAATGTTCAAACCATATTTCGTACAGTAACATTAGAATGAACACAGTTTCTTAGCAGCAGGTCCTTGGGATAATATATAGAATTGTGCAAAAAACAGCAAATGACTGAAATATTGTATAGTAGATGCAAAATGGCTGAGATATTGTACATGTGAAAAAACGGCTAAAATGTTAGACAGATTGTGCAAAACAGCATGTAAACAGTTTGATGGATTGTAAGCAGCATGTAAATAGTTTGATGTGTCAGTGTGTGTTACTACGTTCGTGTCATCGGCGAACTTGATAATATGGAACAGTCGTGAGTCAGCAAGGTGCACAGCAGTGGACTGAGCACCAGGCCCTGAGGGGCTCCAATGTTCAGTGTGGTGGTGCTGGAGATGCTGTTCCCGATCCGGACTGACCAAGTCTCCCAGTCAGGAAGTCCAGGATCCAGTTGCAGAGGGAGGTTTTTAGTCCCAGCAGGCTCAGCTTCCCAATCAGGTGCTGAGGGATGATTGTATTGAATGCTGAACTAAAGTCCATGGACAGCATTCATACATAAGTGTCTGTATTGTCCAGGTGGGTGAGGGCTAAGTGGAGGGATGTGGCAATGGCATCGTCTGTGGAGCGGTTTGGATGATACGCGAATTGTAGGGGGTCCAGTAAGGGTGGTAGCTGGGTCTTGATGTGCCTCATGACGAGCTTCTTGAACCACTTCATAACTATGGGTGTGAGTGCAACGGGACGATAGTCATTGACACAGGACACTGTAGACTTCTTTGGGACAGGAACAATGGTGGTAGTTTTGAGGTACGTAGGAACAACGGCGCTGCTCAGGAAAATGTTGAAGATGTCAGTAAAGACATCCACTAGCTGTTCTGCACATTCCCTGAGCACCCTGCCAGGGATGTTATCTGGTCCAGCAGCCTTCCGTGGGTTAACTCTGCATAGAGTTCTCCTCACATCGGCCATGGATAGACAGAGTATCTCGTCGTCGGGGGGAGGGATGGTCTTCCTTGCCGCTACGTTGTTCTGCACCTCAAACCGAGTGTAGTCGTTCAGCGCATCTGGGAGGGAGGTGTCGCGATCACAAGCAGGTGAAGCTGTCTTGTAGTACGTGATCCCCTGTATGCCCTGCCACATGTGCCGGGTGTCCCCGCTGTCTTGGAAGTGGCTGTGGATTGTCTGGGCGTGTGCGCACTTTGCCTCTTTGATGGCTCTGGACAGTTTGGCCCTCTCTGTTCTTAGGGCCACCCTGTCCCCTTTTCTGAAGACTAGGTCTCTAGTCCTCAGCAGCGCATGCATGTTAGCAGTCATCCACAGCTTCTGGTTGGAGCATGTGGTGATGGTCTTGGAGACGATCACGTCATCAATGCACTTGCCGATGTAACTGATCACTGTTGACGTGTACTCCTCCAAGTTGACGGAGTCACCGTTGGTTGCAGTCTCCCTGAAGATGTTCCAGTCAGTGCACTCAAAGCAGTCCTGAAGAGCAGAGGTGGCTCCTGCTGGCCAGGTTTTCACCTGCTTCAGAACCAGTTTTGAGCGTCTGACGAGTGGTCTGTATGCTGGAATTAGCATAACAGAGATGTGGTCTGAGTGTGGGCGGGGCTCCGCATGATACGCGCCGGGAAAAGACAGTGTGATTGACAAGTTTCACATTAACCTGTAGAGGACCAGAGTGTAAAAAGCCTTGTGGACAGAAGTTTAATGGATTTCCTGTTTCTCCTTTGTGTGTGTGAGTTGTGATCATGTCATTTCCTGTCAGTTCAGAACCATCTTTGTGCAAAGGATATGGGGTAAAAAATGATGTTTTCACTGTCACTAACTAGACTGAGCATGTTTGGAAACACACACAAAGGGCTGCTAAATGATTAGGAAAAATGTCCTTCTGAAGGCCAGAGCAGACACCAAATTACTAATGACTGCTTAATAGGTTTATATTCTCTCATTATAAATGTTCCTATTAAAGTGACCGCTAAGTGTAGAGGTAAAATTTTAAAGAATTATAACAGACATATTACATTGAAACCCTAGAGTAAAACCCCAGAGACAGGACATGACTTGTCTTTGTGATTATGTAACAGGACACACCTCTGCCTCGACAATCATACAGTCGAGGCAGGGGTTGAGGTAAAAACTCAACTGTTCTCTACTTAAACATGTACATCCATTATTCAGGACTAAAAAGACCTTCTCCTCACCCCACAGTACTGATCATCGTTGAAAATCTGCGGCGGGGAGGCAGACGGGTTACCAGAAGAGATCCTCATCTCTTGCCGTAAGTCTCCGCTCACGGCGATGTCGATCAGCTCAAACTGGATGTTCTTACTCTCTAAAATGCGCATGACTTCGGCCTGCTGTGATTTCACCTAGAAAACAGACAAGTGCATGAGTCATATACTGACTTCTGAACCTTCAGGACAACAACAAATGATGTCTAGCTGCTCCAGTACAGTACACCAGAGACACACACATTACTGTACAAAACCTCTCAACACGGGACCCTGGGTGTTACTTACAAATACAACACGTTATGGGAAATGTATAGTTCTGTGTTGAAGTGTATGTGCAGAGTGACACAGAGATGTGATTTAAATGTTAAACACGGTTGTTAGGCATGTCAGGGCAGCGCCTGGACTATATGGGCATTCACTAAATTCCAGGGGTTTCATTACCACGATGTAAAGCGGGCGTGTTTCTGGAGGTCTTGGAAAAAACCTACGATGGATAATGAAGGACAAAACAGTCATACAGGTAGATTTTATATTTTATATCTATTATGCTTTATTATCTTACAGTTAAGCTATTTTCAAAAACAAAAACTACGGTTAGGGTTAGCATTATATTATCAAATAGGCCACACCTACCCGATGACGCAATATCTGTTATGCTGTTCTGAAATCCCTGGAAATAAGTGCATCCCGTACTGTAGGCTTCACAAACCTCCTGCTTCATGCTTCTGTGTCACGTCAATGTGGTCATTAGGGGGCAGTGTTGCGAGAACCAACCAGAATTTACAGGAAACTGAAATAAATCCATCTTTTCCTAACAGAACCACTAGAACCAGTATGTAGTTTATACTGGTTACTATGAACACACAAGTTCATAGTTTCTTTGCAAAGTTTCAGAAATATAAAAAGTAATCTGTCAATATGGCACAGAAGTAAAAGCTGAAATGAGCCAAATATCACACACGGAGAGACACCACCTCAACACCAGATCAGCCCGAAGTTCAGACAGAAGTTCAGACAGAAGCTCAGATATGGAATAAAAACACTGTCAATAATAATCGTATGTAATTCAAAGCAGTGTGTGTAAATTTTAATTTAGTTGTGCGTAATTTAAAACTATTGTACGTAATTATGTTTTTTGTGAAGTTGGATCCCAAAATCTACGGCCACGACAGTTTACAGATACGAGATTTTGTGTGTTTGTTCAAATACAACTCCAAAATGTACGACTATGACAGTTTACAGACACAACCCTTGTTTTCACAACACCTCTTTTTTTACACATGGAAACGTCTGCGAAACAACTGTCAAAAATACATCATCATGTTCACAGGCATTACTATCCGAGGGAAGATGAATCGATTCCACGAAGCCCGCATGCACCCCGCCCTCTTCTAAACCACTCATAGAAACCACTGGCGCTGAAATGGCGGGTTAGTCATCACTAATAACAGAGAGAATTTTGTGCTAACACTTTAAAATAATGGTCTGTTGGTAACGAGTGACTATGCAGGAAGTAATAGGTAGTACTGCATTAACACTGAGCTTAATACTACTAACTAATATGGAAGCAAGATGAACTAAGCAGTATAAGTAATAGCATAGGGAATCGAACCCCGACCCTGGAGCTGTGAGGCGAACGTGCTAACCACTAAGCCACCAATATGTTTTCAACCAATTAATCTTGAATGTCCTTTAATACCACCCATATCATAGTCTTTAACCAGCTGTGATTTCTTAATATAATGAGTTTTGTTTTTCCACAGAAATTGGAAAACGATCGAATTAGCTTTCTTAACATTAACTGTAGAAACATACAGGGAGTGGCATGGATAGATTATTTTGGAAATAGCTCAAAGAATTCCTCATATCTATTAACTGGTTAGAAAAGTTAACTTGTCTTCTAATAGCATTTTTAGATAAAACTATTCCTAAATATTTCACTTCGTCTTTAACCTAAATTGAAGAGATGATAGAGTCCGTTGATGAGTGAATGGGAAGTAGCTCACATTTTTTAATATTAAGGGTAAATCCTGAAGCTTTAGGGAAAATCGAGACTGAATTTAGGGCAACATCAACCATGAATTTATTCTTTAAAAGGATTGCTGTGTCGTCTGCAAATTGACTAATTTTAAATTCCTTTAGATCCCATGCAAATCGGGGTTATGATTAATGAGTAATATAAGTGATTGAGTGGCTAGAATAAACAGTTTGGGAGAAATCAGGCATCCCTGCCTAATACCGCGGAGCACTTCAAACCTAGGAGTTATACTAGGATTCAGGGATACAGAACTATATGTCAGTATAAAACATCTTAATTATTTTACAAAAATTACTCCCAAAACCTAAAAACTCTAAGATTTCAAATAAAAAAGTATGTTCAACAGTATCAAATGCCTTGTAAAAGTCAAGAAATAAAATAAAAAACATTATTTTAAAGTGTTAGCACAAATTTCTCTCTGTTATTAGTGATAACTAACCCGCCATTTCGGCGCCAGTGGTTTCTATGAGTGGTTTAGAAGAGGGCGGGGCACATGCGGGCTTCGTGGAATCGACTCATCTTCCCTCGGATAGTAATGCCTGTGAACATGATGACGTATTTTTGACCGTTGTTTCGCAGACCGTTTCCATGTGTAAAAAAGAGGTGTTGTGAAAACAAGCGTTGTGTCTGCAAACTGTCATAGTCGTACATTTTGGAGTTGTATTTGAACAAACACACAAAATCTCGTATCTGTAAACTGTCGTGGCCGTAGATTTTGGGATCCAACTCTACAAAAAACATAATTACGTACAATAGTTTTAAATTACGCACAACTAAATTAAAATTTACACACAATGCTTTGAATTACATACGATTATTATTGACAGTGTTTTTATTCCATACTCAGATAGAAGTTCAGACAGAAGCTCAGATAGAAGCTCAGATAGAAGCTCAGATAGAAGCTCAGATAGAAGCTCAGACAGAAGCTCAGAGAGAAGATCAGAGAGAAGACCAGAGAGAAGTTCAGACAGAAGACCAGAGAGAAGTTCAGACAGAAGTTCAGAAAGAAGATCAGACCTAAGACGCACACAACAGGAGCAGTATTGAATGCACTACAGAGTAAAGTTGGATCTCACACTTATGGACAGAACAGACCAGAACACAAAGCCCCTGAGCTCCATGAAGAAGGTGTGGTTGGTGCTGGAGTGAAGATCTCCAGTGTCCTGCACACAGCCCTGACTCAACACCACATATGAACATTATAGTGTTAGTTAAACAGTCACTGTGACAGTAAAGTGCTATAAAACCAGACTAATGATTAACTGTTTCCTGACTGGTCTGACGGACAGAGAACACATTCACAGCTCAGG